>NW_015660499.1:615289-626167 GCF_001515625.1 Sinocyclocheilus rhinocerous | reverse complement strand
GAAATGAAAATGACACCGAAGCTTTTCTGAAGACGGTCGGTTCTTTTCAAAGATACATACATTCATATAAAAAACACCAGCGCTGCATTTTAATTTTGAAATGTGCAGTGATCAGTTTATTCTGATAACTTTCCGGCATCTATTCTAGTAGGGTAAAACGTAATTACGTTTTCGAAACGGTCTGTTTTAGCCTGCCATCATTAGCTGAAGCGGTGTGTGAACAAGAAGCGGCTGCAGAGTGTGAGCTGCTCCGTCTCACGCAGCCAGAGAGAGATTCTCCGGTGTTCCGCAACAACGCTTAGCTGCCCGCAGATGTGCCTGCCTATAAATCGGCCTAATTTGCAGCATAATCGGCCGATGCCGATTAATTAAAAAATGCCAAAAATCGGCCGGCCGATCAATCGGTGGACCTCTACTATGAAAATTGGAAAGTTTCATTGGTGAAAAAGCATAAACAGACAATACTTTGTCTAAAAATGTAACTCACAATATTAACTTCTTGTTTACTGAGCTGTTGTGTAAAATCAATGTCACATTTGCAATCGTGCAGATATTTGGGAAAAACAGTATGTTTGCTTGTGTGAAACTCTTACGGGGTATTTTTGCTACCATATACTGTATTTTGGAGTCTGCATGCAACTATGCTACATGATGCATTGAGAGCATGCACTCTTCAAGGTGTGTTTTGTTTGCTTGTTTTTTGAGAAGTGAGTGACATACTTGATAATGTCGGCAAAGTCAGCTAATATCATTTCTGATATTACACTAGACTACACATATGGCACACCCCTCTAGGTTTACAGTCAGAGGTCTGGCTGTGTTGTATTGTTTTGCGTTCTCTCACCCCTGGGGTCCTCTCCTCTCCATCACTGTCCTCATACTCTGAGTCAACAGTGTGGTGGTTTCGGGGGCTTGTGGCTGCTCCCCCCAGCAGTGCGGTGATGGCTTTATTCCTCACGTTTGCACTCGTCTCTCCCTCCTCGTCCTCTTCGTCAGGGTCCAGGTGCTCCATCAGCAACTTAAACTGAGAATCAAACAGTATAAATCAGCAATTCTGAACATTTTGACTCAAAGGTCCCCCATTCTCCAGCACAACATTTCCTCAAGCATTTCTGCTGTAATTATGACAAAGCTGCATGTTTTCAAACGTTTTTATTAACAGAAACTGGAATGCTGATATATACTAAATTAACCATGATTCATTATGCGATTACCGTATTGTCCCGAATTTAAGACGATATTTTTTTCTTGGAAATACATCTGAAAAAACGCGGTCGTCTTATATTCAGGGTCTAGACTTTGACATGTCAATAATACACCCACAACAATAGGTGGTGCCAAATACGCATAAAACGAGTGTGCCATGAAATAAGTAATGTAATGCGTGTTGTAAAAATCGCGAGTAAAAACAAAAGAAAAAGAAAACCTTACAGCTGCATGAGGCATGACTGTCACGTTAGCCTGATGGCAACAAACTCCCTTTGTGATTTTAAAACGTAAGACAGTACCCAGATTTGAAGACTACAGTAAGATTTAACTTCTACTGTTAATAAGATTTTGGTAGGCTACTATTAGATGGATAGCCTAAATGTCCTAATTCAGATGGGCTACCTATTTTTTTTTTGTTTTTTTTAATGGTATATCAAAAAGTGTATATTTTTTAAATGTGATTGTTGGTACATTTTACCAGTTTTTACCATACTTTCAAAACAAAAATTAAAATAGGAAAAATATGCAATATGAAAATAACTGAAGACAAAATGTGTTTTACTGAGAAAAAACAAGATTTGGTTTTTAAAAAGCCTTTTTCCAAAAGGTACATCTGGAAAAAGGGGGGTCGTCTTATAATCAGGGTCGTCTTATATTCGGGCCAATACGGTAATAAATATATTTTTATATATTTTTTAATTTGCTGTATTACTATTATCATGTGTCATTATGCGGCCTTCTTGGTAGTTTGGCAAGACAATTATCAATATTGGCAAATATTATTATGATTATTAGTAGAAACGTCAAATGTAAAAACATAATGCTGTTATTAACAAAATAAACATAATATATAACTCTACAACTAACTTTTTTGTGATTCCAGAAGTTTCAAAACTATGTTCTTCAATAAAAGCAATTGTTATTCAGAGGAAAACAAAGAAAAACGAATTCATCTTGATTTTGTTTTTAGCATTTTAATTGTTCGATTACATTTAAATAATAATAACAACAACAACTATTATTATTATTACTACATTAATAATAACAATAATTTAAAAAATTTTAAGTCATTCTGCGGCCTCCCTTATCATTACTGGCAAATATTCTTAGAATTACAATTAAAACTGTTAGATAATATTACTAACAATATTAATATAATAATTCATAACATTCCTAACACTTTCTTATTTTCTGAAGAAAAAAAAGAAGAAGTAAAAATAAGCTCACATCGAGGTACTGTTTGACGATCTTCCTCTTCAGCTCATAGGTCATCTCATCATGAACCTCATCATTCTGGAGGAAGTCGATGGTCTGCCGTGGACTGAAGTAAACCGACGACTTCCTGTTGACGGCTTTATCGTACACTTTCGCCGACTCCGTAGGGGAGTACTTCTGAATTTTGCTGCATTGGAATAGAGCAGAATAAATAGAGTAAATATAAAACCTAAACAAAACAGCAATCATTTTTGGGTTGCTGAGATGCATGATGGGTGTTTGTTACCTGTCCGAGAAGCCGTAGAGGTTCTTGAGGTGTTGTTTGAGCACCAGCAGTAACAGTATGCCTTGAGATGCCCTAGCAAAGTCCAGGAGAGATGTTGTGTCGTCAGGAAGACGCTCCATAACAGCATCAGCATCCTCGAGGTCAGAATCCGAATCTGACTCTGACTGCCTGGCGCCCTCCGTGGGCTTGGGCTTCCTCACCCGCTGCCCCTCTTCATCCTCTTCATAATCATTATCATCATACTCTTCATCTCCACTGTTCCTTTCTCTTTCCTTGTTCTGCTCTCCCCTCTCCTCCTCTGAACCGTTCTGCTGCTGTTGATGCTGCTGTTGGTGGTGGTGGTGTTGTTGCCGCCGCCGCCGTCGTCGTCTCTTTTTCCTGCTCTTCCTGCCCGGAACCTTAACGAGAGACTGGGTACAACGATGGCTCGTTTAGAAGTCATAGTGGAATTACGGTCACAACCATCAGTGCATTAACATGACCAGTTACATAAGAGGGGTACATATACATAAATCTACATATAAATTTAAAGGTACAGTAGTAATTCTTACAAGTGTTATTACTTGTAAGGATGGAAAATTTGTAGTTTTAAAATCGAAATTATGTTTTTGGTGCAAAAAAAAAACTTTTCATTTATAAATACAAAAAAAATCATTAAATATTTTATGTTATTTTATATTTTTTTAATGATAAAACATATACCATTGAAGAAGTAACTTATTAAAATAACCTTGTACTGAAAAACAAACATATACATAAATCTACATATAAATTTAAAGGTACAGTAGTAATTCTTACAAGTGTTATTACTTGTAAGGATGGAAAATTTGTAGTTTTAAAATCGAAATTATGTTTTTGGTGCAAAAAAAAAACTTTTCATTTATAAATACAAAAAAAATCATTAAATATTTTATGTTATTTTATATTTTTTTAATGATAAAAAATATACCATTGAAGAAGTAACTTATTAAAATAACCTTGTACTGAAAAACAACCAAAAAACATATTAAATAGTAATTATTTAATTTTACAGAACCAAAAAAGTAATTCAATGCTCACACCACCATATTCCAGGTAAAATAGGAAAATAATAATAATATATTTATCTATATATGTTATATTTATCTTTCAATAAAAAAAATCTAAAATTGTATTCCCTAAATGTTGCGTCAGTACTCAATATAGATATTTTTAAGGCATTTTATCAAAGTTAGAATTCCTTGATCGTCGCAACACCCGCCACTCTTTCAATGTGACAATATTATTAACTAAAATGTATTATGCACGTTATGCAGATGACGTGTCACTCTGAGACACTGAAAACACGAGCTGCTTGTACGTAAATGAATACAGCGCTGTGCTTAAAAATCAGATTTACTCAATTCATATGGGTCATGCTTTAGGTTGGAAAATACGGAAATCCATATGAATAAAGGGGGAAAAACATGTCCCTGATTATAAGAGCAAATAATGCATTTTATTTTTGTTCATTTAATACACATATTTTCAAGACAATTTTCCACCATCTTTTTGACATTTAAAATTAAATGGCCCATTTTTGTTGCTGTGCCTATAGGACTATGTAAACATCCTCTTCCCATTGCAAATCCACAGCTGCTTCGCAAGACTGGATTACATAGTGACAGGCTCCCAAAACAATCAGTGCTGAAATGTGCTACTCAAACTGTTAAGGTCAGACACAAGCACTTGAGCACGCTTACCTCTTTAAATGTCTGCAGCAGGTTGCTGCCTGACACAGACAGTGTGATGTCTATATGATGCATGATGAACAGCGGCTCCTCCTGAGACTGATAGGGGAAGTAGGCCAGATTATCAGCGATGAACAACAGCATGTTCACCTCAATCTTCTGCTCGGACACAGAGAGACAGACAGATGGAAAAGGTCAGTCTCAACATCACAACAAAGAGCCAACGACAGGAAGAGTCAGACACACAAAGAGCGCTAACCGAGCTGTCGTCGAAGAGATTGAGCAGTGAGATGAGGAACGCTCTCCGGTGTTGTCTGTTTGCACGGACCATGCTGTAGAGGTGGGAACATTGAGCAGAATTGGACTCGTCCTGACGGAAACCACGGATCACAGGTTCTGCTGATCCCATGATGGCCTGCTGCACTTGGTACGACATCTTCATCCCTGCTACAGCCTTCATCTGTAGAGTAATTTAAGTTGCATAATTTAATAGTAAGTAAATTAAACAATGCAATAAGTAATTTACGTACAACAATCCAGTTATAACAATGCAATTTTATCACCTGCTAGTCAAACAAAAAATAAAATCAAGGTTATCATCTTGGCAGTTTAATGTTCATATTTTATATATATATATAGTAACACTATTTTAAGGTGTGCTTGTTACACGTTACATGTACTTATTATTATAATAACAATATATTATGCATAATTACATGCAAGTAACCCTAAACTGAACCCTAATCCTAAACCAACACCTTAAAATAATCCTAACACACACACTGAATATATATAATATACATATATTATACATATATATGAATATATAAATCAATGTAAATTAATCAATACATGCATACATAAACTGGATCATTCTAGTTCATTAGCGTTCAGGTTGGTTTAACCTGGATGTTTCATGGCATAATGTGGTTTCCCACTTTACACTCTTACTCTCACGGCTTCAGTCTATTTGACCAGTAGGAATGGTGAACCAGAATTATCCAATTTATGAACAAAATTATGACACTGCATGAGATGCATATGGCATGGTGTGTGGATTGGTGCTCACATGGATGAATCCAGTGTATTTCTTATCAATCTCCAACAGCTGCTGGTCTGCTTTGTTCCTCATGGTGGGCTCTGGGTCCGTCCCCATAGCAATCAGATATGGCACACACTGTGATTGGAAAAAGGAAGGAAAGTGACAAGTCTGTGTTAGTGTGCAAGTTCTGCAGCCAAGGCTGTGACAGTGAAGAGTAGGGCCACAACCGACCTTGTTTATTTATTTTTTTACATTTTCTGTGTGGACTGTATGAAATATAAAAGTGTGGAATGGAATTAAATCTAACTGGAATAAAGCACTCTTAACTGTAGCTGAAAGCATTACTAAATTAGTCAAAAGCATTTATGCAAGAACATTTATGTAAAGTCTTTAGTCAGTATAAACGGTTTCATTCTGCAAGGGAACATTAAATTGACCAAAAAATAACAGTAAAGACATTTAAAGTGTTACAAAAGATTTCTATTTGAAATAAATGCCGTTCTTTTGAACTTTCTATTTGGTTTAGAGCAAAATATTAAGCAGCACAACTGTTTTCAACATAGATAATAATCAGAAATATTTCTTGAGCAAATCAGCATATTAGATTGATTTCTGATGGATCATGCAACACTGAAGACTGGAGTAATGATGCTGTAAATTCAGCACTGCATCACAGGAATAAATTACATTTGTAAAGTATATTCAAATAAAAAAATATTTTAATTACCAATAATATTTCACAATATTACTGTTTTACTGCCTTTTTGTTTAAATAAACACTAAAAAAAAAACTAACTTTCTTTAATAAAAATGATTTATTTTGCATTTGCACCTAAACTTTTTATTCACAAGTGTGTTTCCTGGGAATCACTATAACACTATAACTATAACAAGGACAAACAAAACAACATGCAAAGGGTCAAGATGTGCAGACGTTTATGATTTCGTGCAGGACCAGTGATGACTTTGACGCTGGGTTTATAATGTCAGAGTTGTTGTATACTGGTGTGTGTACCTGTACGGGGTGTATGAGTCCCTGGCTGAGGGTCAGAGCGATGACACTGAGGGCAAAGTGTCGTACACTGGACTGCGTGTGGAAGAAAGACTCCAGCACCTGCTTCAAATAGAGCTGCATGATAGAACTGCTCATACCAGAGGAGATGTCACCCATCTCTTTCAGATCCTCCTGCTTTGACATTTTCTGCCCTGAAAAGATAAAAACACAACAAGCTTTCTTTAAGGGTTGTATAGAGTTAATAGAGCCCTATGGAGTTTGACAGTCTTTTGTTTGTGTAGTGAATGCTGTTAATCTCAAAATCATACTAGCAATTTTAAAGCTGTTGAGTGAACAAAAGTCATGGTCACTCACACTCTCTGTCGGCCTCCTGCATGCGAGAGTCCTCCTCCTGTAGATACATCTGGAGGTTTTTCAACACCTGGATCTTCAGCGTGATGGAGCATCGCTTATCAGACAGGAGCCCGTTATACAGAGACTTCACCTCTGGAATGAACATCTGACTCGGGTGCATGATGAACAGGAAGCCTGCAGGACATTAGAAAGACAATGATGGTGTTTTTTTATCCAGCAATTTATTTTATTATTATCCACCAATTAAAATATTGCTATGGTGGCATATGCATAATTACCCAGTTCTACTCTTAAGTATTGTTATTGTAAACTACAATATGTAACAAAAAAATATGTAATTGTAACAACAACAACAAAAAAAAATGATGGAACATTGTTTTTACTAACTTAACACTGAAAGAATAATAATAATAAAAAAAATTTTTTTTGAAATGTTGCCTTGCCAATTACCCAAAATAATTTTTAGTACGTTAAAGTACTAAAATAACTTAAACTAAAATAGCAATCAATTTTAATTAAAATAAAAAATAACAAAAATACTAACAAAAGGACAAAAGCACATAACAAAAGTACTAAAACTTAAAGAGTTGAAAATAATAACTGAATTTAAAACTGAAAATATAAAAATAAAAGCTCATTCAAATAATGAATAATATACTAATAATAAATACTATAATAGTATATATAAAACAGCCGTTCAAAAGTTTGGGATCAGTAAGATTTTTAATGGAGTCTCTTGAGCTCATCAAGGCTGTATTTATTTGATCAGAAATACAGAAAAAAACTGTAATATTGTGAGATATTATTTCAATTTCTAATATTGGTTTTCTGTTTTAATATACTTTAAAATATCATTTATGTTATTATTTTATTTCATTACTGTGATCAAAGCTGAATTTTCAGCATCATTACTCCTGTCTTCAGTGTCACATGATCCTTCAGAAATCATTCTAATATGCTGGAAACAGTTTAATTTTTTTGGGAAACTGATACTTTTTTCTGGATTATTTTATGAATAAAAAGTTAAAAAGAACAGCATTTATTTCAAATTAAAATCTTTTCTAACAATATGAGTCTTTACTATCACTTTTTATCCATTTAACACATCCTTGCTGAATAAAAGTATTCATTAGTTTCAAAAAAAGAAAGAAAAAAAATGTACTGACTCCAAACTTTTGAACGGTAGTGTATATTGTAACACAAGATTTACATTTTGAATAAATGCTGTATTTTTTATTTGAACGAGCCGTTTTAGGGGGGCGTGGCAGAGTCTTAACTTTGATAAAGAATATCTCTTTGGATTTGAGACTTTAGTCTTTGCAACTTCAGGGATCTTATCTATGCACAATCAGCTTGTAACACTCCAAAGAGAAAGGAAAACTTGAAATCGCATCATATGACCCCTTTAACTCTAATGAGCTAAAGTTAACGAGCAAGCAACTACATTGCACTAACAGCTGCACGTAAACTACATGCAGGTCTATAACCGTATAACGGTTACGTAATGGAAAAAGGTTGCGATACCTTAGTGGTGCCCTTGAACTGCTCGAAGTCAAAGTCAAAGTGTCTGCAGAGAGCTCCCACAGTGAAGAGAGATCTGAGCAGGGCTGCTTTGGTGGCAGCCAGTGCCATGCTGTTCGTACCCTCCTGATGCTGTAACTTTAGCTTAGTCAGAGCCCCATAATAACGGTTAAAACAGGCCCATACAAACTTATAATTATGAGTCACTTTATTCACTATCGCACCCAAACAGCTCACACAGTACTGGACAACCTGTGCGAAAGGAGAAAGAACTTAGTGGGATGTGCAGAAATAGGATGCAAACGTGTATCTGTAACTACATGTCAACAAATGACCAACCAGTCAGTTAATCTAATTTAAGATTAATGAACCATACAAATGAATATTTTAACTATTATTTTAAAAAGATACACAATAAACCACACTAGAATCATTTTTGTCTGCTAAGTAAATAAGTTAATTCAGATATGTGAATTGCTTACAAGAGTGGGTGAGAGCAGGTCACTTACGGTCATGCCATATTTTAAGATGAGCTTCATCAGGTCTTCTTCAATGGTGGTCAGGAAGCTCTCACTGGGGTGATCCATCAGAGGAACCACAAGCTCCAGGATCTTCGCAATGTTACAAATCACCATGAAGTCACTCTGAGACTGTGTAAATAAACAAATGTATTATGCATAAACACTGAAAAGAAAAACCATCAATGAAAACAATCTTATACCTTGGCACAATATCATCTAAAAACATTAGCAGTATATGGCCACAAGATGGCAGAATTACCTCAAATATTGCACTGGCAGGTGCTTAGCATACAGCCCTAAAAATCTGTATTTTTATTTATTTATACAAATTCCATTATTGTTCCATTTTAAGTTTCAGTCTTTCTGGATTTCATTTTAATGGTTAAATAACATTTCATAATCAAAAGGCATATCTAATTAATTGAAATCATTTAACTTACAATTATATGAAACTACAATTTAACAACAATTTATTAAAGGTTTAACAAAGCTTAAATTTTTGGGGCGCTATGAAATGCATTTTATTTTATTTCCCCAAATTCCAAACATTTCCATTCATTTTTCTGGATTACGTTTTATTTTTTTGTTTGTTTCAATTTTCTGGTTTCTGTTTTAATGGTTGAATTAAATTTTTATAATTAAAGCCTAATTAAAACCATTAAACTTTTACAATTTAGCAACAATTAATTAAAAGTTCAGCAAAAAGTTTTTATTTTTCCCAAATTCTGTGTTTTCAGTCTTACCTTTTCTGGATTTCAATTAAACCATTTTAATGCTATGATTACATTTTAATAATTTTTAAAAAAGCATGTCCAATAAATTTAATTTTTGAAACTTTAACAATTTAATAATTTATTACACTTGCAATAATAAGAACCTATTACATTTTTATTTATTTATTTTTTAGATTTTTTTCCATAAAACTGTGCTGTCATTTTTCTACATTTTTGATTTAATACAAATGCATTATTACAAATACAAAGTGCTGAAAAATGGCAGGTTTACTGTTAAAATGAAAGTCTGAACTTACACTGCACTTGGTGGTGAGGTAAGGCTGCATAGTCATGGCATGCTTGACCATAAGCTGCGCTCTGATCTTACTGAACAGATACAGCGTGGTGATGCATGCGACTAACCGTGTCGAGTTCACACTCTTGTGCTCTGCACACAGACAGCATAACAACAACAACTTAATACATTTTGGGAAAACCCATCATTTTTAAACTAGCAAGAACAAACTTATTAATTAATGCATTAAATTAATTCAATAACTATCATACAATAATTTATTATTTATTTACAAAAATTGCATTAAATGAAACTTAAACCCATTACAATAAATGTCAATCAATCAATCAACATTTATTTATACTAGGGATGTGCGTGTCTAGTCGACTAGTCGACTAAACGATACAGCTCCTACTAGTAACAAACTTATTAATTAATGCATTAAATTAATTCAATAACTATCATACAATAATTTATTATTTATTTACAAAAATTGCAATAAATGAAACAAACCCATTACAATAAATGTCAATCAATCAATCAACATTTATTTACACTAGGGATGTGCGGGTCTAGTCGACTAGTCGACTAAACGATACAGCTCCTACTAGTCGACACTGAAAACAACAGTCGATTACACGACAGAAAAAAACAAAAATTCTAAATGAAATAGATGAATCCTTAAAGCTACAAAAGTTATTGATTTCCTCTTTTGTTCTTAGACTTACAGATATCACAGCAGCTGGGATATTAGGTTATTTGGCTGCTATTACTTTAAGAGCTGCCGCTGCTGAACATGACGCGGCTTGTAGTTTAATCGTGCTTTAATATGAAATGATGTGCGGCAGTTGAAGAGCACATGCTACGACCACAGTATAAAGGCTGACAGTAGGCTTGCCGCGATAGACGGTGCTGACGGTGATACCGGTGTTAAGCCGAAACACCGGTTACGTCACTTGCCCACCGCGGCACCGACCCCCACCGTCGTTTTGATTTTA
>NW_015660499.1:594050-614964 GCF_001515625.1 Sinocyclocheilus rhinocerous | reverse complement strand
AACTAAAAACGAACAATTGCTTTATGCCGAATTGCCGGTATTTGAAAGTGAAAGTAAAATGCGCACGCTGCTTTTACAAGCCATTTAAAAGCGAAGGAAAGCGAGGAAAAGAGGGAACGCCCCCGCTGTGATACCGGTATTACCGGTGTTGTCACACGTCGATTAACCGGTGGGAAAATTTCCTCACCGTCACAACCCTAGCTGACAGGACAGAAAAAGTTGTTTTTACTGCATACATCTCATTTGACCGCAGTTCACTGTTGTTCTACTGAAGCTCCCTCATCACCTGTACCATTTCCATGCTCATTTGACTAGCGCCTGCGCTGAGGTGCGCTTCTGAAAAATCTCCTGTTTGATGTGGTCGTAAAGACATTCTGCGTCTAAATAAAAGCATTTTATTTTATTCTCTTGTCAAGAAATAAAGACAGAAGCAGCAGTAGTGACAGGGGTGGCCAACCCTAGCTCCGCCCCGGCGTTAACGGTGTTAAATATTTTTACCGCCGTTAAACTGTAAACATTAATCGCCTGCGATAACAAGCTAATTTTGACAGCACTACATGAAACATAAAAGCCTGATATATCAAATAAATATGATACTCAAGAAAAAGTGCATATGCAAACTTTTTTTCAATATTTTGCTGTATAGTTTCAATATTTTGCTTTTTTTCAATATTTTGGTTCAATAAACTGCTCCATTTCAATAAAATTAGATTTTTTGTGACTATTATTTCATACATCAGGCTTTACAGGATTAATCAACTGATTTTCTAAAACAAATCAGATTTCTAGTAGCGTGTGCGTACCTGCAATTGCCTCCTCGTATTTGAGGATGTACTCCACAAGATTGTCCACCAACTGAACACAGGCCTTCCTGGCTGGCTTATAGGATGAGTCCTCCTCTGACTTTAAAAGCTATAAAAAAAGAAAACACTTTGAATTACAGCTCTACAATCCTCCAAACTAGAGACCGGCAGATGGAAACTGATTTGACTTGAAAACACTTACATTCTGCAGGAGCTGCTCAAACCAGTCATAGCCAGTGTCCTTACAGGCAGCGACCTGCAGTACAGTAAAGAATAAGTTCAGCTAGGGGATGATGCACTATTTAAAAGAAAAGCCTTTTTCACACTAGATCTTTAGGTATGGACACAAATCAGTCTGATTTGATCGATTTGTGTGAAAGTTGCTTTATTCAAGGTGCAGTTATGTAATATTGACGGCTAGCGGTTGAAATGGGTACTGCAATCCAAATTCAAAATACTGGAGAGAGTTGTTTCTCCTGCCCCACTTCCTCAGATGCAAAGCTCACACGGGTTGCCAGATTGAGGAATGAGCACAATTGACAATGGAAGGCAACTCTTACACTATAAGTTGATGAGTTGATTTATTCTTGTTTTAATAACCATAGAGCTTTTTAGTTGGATGCAGAGGCTTTTTGGGTCAGGCAGAATCTGCGATCTCTGACCTTTCCATGGCTCCAATATGCTGTGTTTTCCAGCAACTGGCAACCCAGGGTGTCGAAATACTATTGGGTAAACAGGCAGTGGGCGGAGTCACACAGACCAAAACAAAAACAGACATTCTGACAAGGAACCCACATTTCAAAGCAGAATAACTGGCTGTAGCATCGATTTTCAGAGAAACATGTGAACCTAGCATGTTTCCTTACTATCTGCAAATGTAATATGGTATTTTTATGCTTTAGTGCAGTCAAAAAAATTACACACAGCACCTTTATTTCCTGTACGCACCAAGGAATCATACTCAAGTTCCCTTAATTACAAGGGTTAGGATGCATTTCATATGAAATGATCCAGGAGAGCAAGACTCATGTCCTGCAAAAAGAGCAGCAATTGCATTTCTCACTGCTGATGCAGAACTTGCCTTCAGGGAGAAGCTTACATTTTCTGCATATCTTGCAATGCATCTGCTGCAGATATATGCAAGCACCACTGAAAGGTCTTATGTTTTGGTAGTAAAAGCAAAAGGTATGAAAACACGCCTTCTCAAGTGTTACCTAGCTACAACCACAATCAGCTGAATTAGAGCCAAATAATACAAATGCAGAATCAAACTTGGGGTCAGACACACACACACACACACACATACATACAATTTAAACAGTTGGACTGACCACATCAGTGATGTTGAGAATCTTCCTATTCATTGTTTCTTTGTCGTGGCTGGCTGTGGGTGTAAACCACAGCTTCTGGAATGTTTCATTCACCAGTTTCTGTAGGGAGAGAAAGACTGTTAGCACTTTTGGCACTAACTGGAAAAACCTATCACAACAGAGAATGTGGTTGCACCTTGATGCCCTCCTCGTCATTGACCCTGCGGATCATCTTCACGCACATCTCTGTGATCTTACTGAAGTTGGGCTGTTCTAAACAGATGTCTCTCAGAATCTTGATCACCCTCTTCCTCACGCTGATACCGGTGTCCTGGAGTGAAAGCACATAAAATCACTTTACACTTCTCACAGATTACATGTACAATATTCAAAATAGCAGGAAAAAACACAATTGACCTATCGGTAAGCCCCACCCCCCTTAGTTACTGTTGCTCCCTCGGACAAACAAACGGAGCTGCTCACTGTCTTACAATGACAGCAGTCAGTGTGAAAACATTTTTGTCTTTACAAGTTCATTTTAAGTGGTCTTGCAATATGTCAAATTAGCTTTTAAAATGACAAACATCACCTATATTTATAAATTGTTATGAGGTCATAAAAGCTGCATGCATAACAAAAAAGCGTTTTATGTTCACATTTATCTGATCGAAAAACAGCAATACTATGAAATATTATTACAAATTAAAATAATCATGTTCTGTTGTAATACATTTTAAAATGTAATTTATTCCAATGATGGCAAAGCTAAATTTTCAGCATAATTACTCCAGTTTTCAGGGTCACATGATCCTTCAGAAATTATTGTAATATGATGATTTGCTGATTAATAAACATTTCTTATTACCAATCCAAAACAGTTGTGCTGAAATTTTTTCAGGATTTTTTTGGTTTAATAGAAAGAAAAAAAAGCATTTATTTAAATAATTTTTAAAGCTGCAGTCCGTAAGTTTTGCCTCTTTGTCGCTTATTATTGTTATACTTTATTCTCAAATGATTAATGTTAACAACATCAGCATTGGTAATTATGAGTATAGTGTGTATTAGCGTGTAGATTTCAATTTCTCAATTTAAGGCGATAGTTTTGAACACTGGCTGGTTATGTACTTGCTCAAATATTGATTTCGGATCATTTTTAACCAAAAAAAAGTTACGGACTGCAGCTTTAAAGATTATGAATGTCAATTTAATGCATTCTTCATTTGTGTACATTTACATAAATATACAGATACTGCTCCATATGTCAGTGATAAAAGCTTTACATTTTGCTCCTTAAACCTTCAGACAGTGATCTGAATTGCAGTCATACCAGTATCCTCTCGATAAGCATGTCATAGTACTGCTCCGTCAGCTGAGGTCGACTCAACACAAACCGTCCCAGCAGCTCGACCGCTGCTTCCCTCACACTGGTGGAGTTATCCATCAATCGGCCATGAACACCACGCTGCATATCAGACTACATAACAGACAAACATACCAGTTAAACGATCAACTCTGCCAGAAGCACCTACAGTGTTGTGCTGCCAGTTTAAATGCAGCTGCATTTCTTACCCTGGCCAGTATACTGGGGTCAACAGCCACCACCTCAGACAGACACTTCATGGCTTTGGTCCTGACAGCTATGGCGCTCTCCCCTAACACTCTCAGAATCTAAAAGAAAATAGAAAATGAAGCATTTGTTAGGCACTTTAATACCAGATGGAAACTGATTATGTGTACATTTCAGACCAATCTTCTCACCTGTGTCAGGTAGATGTCAAAGCTCTGAGAGAAGGGCCTGGTGGAGGCCAAGTAGCGTACGATAAGGCAGGCGTCCTCATAGTCCACAGTGTCTGAATTCATCCTGCCAAAAGATTTATTTGCCATTAATAGCACAATATACCCATTATAACTTGAGGTCTTGACTGAGGCTGAGGATGTTACATCATTAAAGCAGAGATATTTGTGTGGTAATACCTGAGAGTAGTAAATTGATTGGGAGTTGATTTAATGACGGTGTGGAGGAATTTCTTGCGAGTTTCTGCACGCTGCATGATGTCTCCGGTGGCCTGGAGTTCTTTGGCGTGCTGCGTGCCCTCCGAGTCATCCTCCTTTTGATTCTGATTCCTCATGGCCTTCTCAGCCTCCGTAGTGCAGTCTCTGAACCACTGAGCGATGTAAAATTTGCGTGCAAACTACAATACAAAATTAGATTGAGGAATTCTGACATGACGGTTTAAGAGCAGAAAAAAAGGGCAAATTAGTTGATATCTGCAATGAGTAAAACGCTAATGTTGTGCATGTCTCATTATAAAAAATTATCATCTACATAATTAACTACCATATGTTATTAGCATTAATAACAATATCACTTGTATTATTATCACTGATATCTCCTATTTGTAACATGCTAATTTTGTGCATGTTTCAAAAATTAATTATTATTATTAAAAAGCATCATTAATAATAATAAATTACAACAACAATTATTACTGATATCTGCTATGACTAAAACTAATTTTGTGCATGTCTATTATTATTACTGTTATAAATAATATTAATTAGCATAATCATTTAATTAATAATTAAATTATATATCATATAGTATCAAACAGAAGACAGCTTGTCATTTAATATTACTATTCTCTGTAGTTAATGGGACATTATTTTAAAAGTTAAGTGTCATTAAAGTTATAAAATAACACAAATGGAAATGTGAAACAAAATCTAAATTCTCTAGGTACATTTAAAGCCCCTATATATAATTTAAAGGATTCTCTCCACCAACTTTTACTAATAATTTTAAGCATAAACCTTTAGTGCAAAAGTTTTTTGGATAATGAGAAACAAATTGAGTCTTGCATGTCTAAACATTTGACTGGTACTGTTATTTCCAGGTGTTACATTAACCACAGGCAACCTTACATGCACTTTAGATTTTGACACTTGATGAGAGAAAAACTTATTGGCTGAACCCAACTCTATATAAAGACCACGGGACATGAAGAGCATCTGAGCTGGACTCACTGTGAGGGCAGGGTCTGTTTCTGCATTTTCATCCATATAACCCAATAAGGCTTTCTGTAGCCGCTGAGTCTCGTCTCCCTCTGAGCTCTAAACGCACACAGAAAAAGCATTGGGTAAAAACACATTTAAAATTGAGTGTTTATGAGATGCATGTGTAAATGTAGATACATGTGCACGTACCTCTCTGATGATGCGGTTGATGGCTTTCTGGTCCATCCTGCTGGTGACAGCATCTTTCCTCAATCTGGCTGCTACAGTACCCAGATAGTCCAGTGATGCTACTCGCAGTGCCATCTCTGTCTGCTTGTTACTGAATTGGTGCACCTGGGGACAGAGTATGAAGGGTCAAGGGTCATTGAAGAAGAAAGAACAACGCTATGTGTTTCACTGCAATCACTTATTGTATTTTCTTTTATTATCCAAACTGCATTTTTATTATCAATCTTTTTACAATGTTAGAAACCTTACACATTTTATTATATATATATATATATATATCAGGGGTTCTTAACTGTATTTTGTCTGCTTAAACCCTTGTTTCACATAAACAATTTATATTAAAACATGAGAAATAATACATTTAATTGATTACATATTTGAATCATTTTCATTTTACAAATTTTGGTAACACTTTATTTTATGGTATTACAGTTTAACTATACGAATAATTACTGAGTAATATTAATTAACGTACTATAGGTTTGGGATTTGGTTTAGAGTTGCTCAAAATTATAACTAAATGACTCTTATTACTATAGTAAGTACAATTAAAATGCAACAAGGACACTAGATTTTTAAGAATATATGGGTAGCTTTTAGTTTCACAATCTACCCATCCATACATACACTCAAACATAATTGTACAAAAATGTATAAAAAATAAAATAGTAATCGAAATAAACCATATACATTATATCTATAAATCATGTTTAAATTATATATAAATTGTGAAATAAAAAGAAACATTATTATATTTATAATTATTTAATTTAAATTTGTTAATTTCAGAATTAAACTCATTTTGAACATTTATTTTATCTCATTTTAATTAACACAAATCGGCTAAATCTCTATCATACATATGCATGTGTTTTTATGTTTAGCACGGTCAGGGACGTTAATGCTCTGTTGCAGATAACGTGATTGGCTATGCCTTGTTCATACCAGTAATCTTCCCAGCAGGCTTAGCAGTAATTCTGAAGCAGGCCAATCGGGTTTGTTGACCGTAGACAGCAGATCCTGCACAAAATTCTCAAACAGCGGCCTGTAGTCTTCCTCACCCTGTTTACTGCCACACCTGAGACGTAGTTACAATACAGAATACACACACTGAGTACTACACACACACACATACTTTATAAAGAAAAAAAAGGAAAACAGGAGGGGTGTTCTGACTTCTTGAGGAAGACAGAGAGGAAGTTCTGAGCCGTCCGTCTGGCCGTTTCATACGAGTTGGTGATGAACACATCGTCGTCAACCTGAAAAACGGTTTAATCCACATTGTTAATATAGCCTGCAATCAACAACAGACTTCACAGCGATAGTACAAATGTGAGACTATCTCAAGTGGTGTTGGGTGAGTATCTAGTACCTTTTTGTGATCGTCTTCAGAGTCTTTCTCAGAGGGCAGATGGACCACGCACTGAATTAGTTGCAGCACCAGAGCACTAACCATCTGAATGAATATGGGCTCACCCTCGGCATCGCTACTGTTCAACCTAAACACACAGACAGATTCGACATGCAGGAAACACTTGTGTTTATCAATAGTTCACAGTCAATAGTTTAGGCAGAACTGCCATCTGAATTTAGGCAGTCATATCAATACCTGAAGTTCCTGAGGCTGCGTTTGCTGGTGGGCAGTCTGGCCAAAGAGGTGAAGATCTCCTCTAGAATTAACTGTCTGTGCTTCTCGTAACGAGAGAACACCTGAGACAAAGAGAGAAGTGAAATGCCTCCATTAGTGTCATGTTTTGACAGTTTAATTCATAAAAAAAAAAGATCGATTTTCTTTGGTCGCAAGAGAAGAAAACAAAAGCCGAATTCCAGATTTTAAGCCAAAATAAGTATTTAAGGACAATTTAAGGATCAGAATGGGTAATTTTGGAAAAAACAGCTAAATTAATTTTGCTGTTATAATGTAATTTTATAAATTAATAATTTGATTATATTAAGAGCATTATAATAATTTATTTCATAATTAATTACATTTTGTAATTATTTTAACTCATTTTGGTATAAAATAATAAATAAAAGAAAAAAGAGAGACATTCCTGACAGAAGGAAGGGTGAAAATGGCTAAATAGTTTTGTTATTGAATTTTGAAAATAATTTGATTATATTTATAGGATTAAATATTTTATAATTATAAATCTCTTAGTAATTTTTTATGAAATCATGCAAAATAGTTTAATGACTGGTGAGATGTAATTTTAACAATGTTGAAAGATGCTTTCAATGCATGATAAACCAAAAGCACAAGGTTGTGCAGCTAATCTAAGAAAACATACCGCCGTCACCAGCTTTATGGCACACAGCTGCAGCTCACTGACATTCTCCACAAAGAAAGGAGTAATGCCCATCGAAGAGACCTGCAGAAGAACAAAAACACAGCGCGATACAACATACAATAAATGCAAATAAACTATAGGAGCATACAAAAATACGCTGCATCGATCAGTTCCTACCTGCAATATTGTTGTATCGGTCAACAGCTGAATTTCCAGCAGCTCTGAGATGTTGCTGACGACGTCACACACTTTGTTATAGAGCATGATGATGACTCTCTGCTTGGCGGTGGAGCACTTGGCTCGCTTTGCTTTGGAGCTCAGCATGGAACCTGAAACCACACATGGTTCATACCACATCATGTTAGGAAGTAGTTCATTTACAAAGTTTGACATTTAATGTTATTTAATGTACTGGTAATTTACAACACTGGAAGTAAACACCAACGTAAAATTTGTCAAAAAAAGAAAATTATTATTATCATTATTAATTATAATAATACCAAATTTAGTTCATTTATAAAATATGTAATTTTAATCATCTATAAAAACATTTAAAATTGCTCAAGTTTTTAAATATAAATACATTTCTACGAACTCTGTCAGAATAACCAAAATACTGCACTTTTATTTGTGATTATTCTTTATCAAGATGTCAGACAATTAATGCAACATACTTGTTTTCCTTATGACTTTTTTTTCTTACTTGAAGGGTACATCTTTTTTCGTCATACATTTGTCTAAAAAATCATTCAGGCTTTAAATTCAGTGAAAAGTTCTAAAGCAAAACCTTTTTTTTTGAATATTTTATGGTTTTGTACCATTTAGACACATCAGACTTGGTGTGAACAGGCCTTCAGCAGAAATGAAGTGATTTTCAAAAAAGGCCAAAAAATGGCAGTAATTTTTTTTTTCCCATTTTTATTTGTGATGTCAAAAAATTTATTCAAAATAATTTTATTTTTTACTTGTAGGGTACATCCTTTTTTTTCTTAAAATTGTCAAACAATTCATTTAGACATTAAATATAGTGAATCATTTTAGAGCAAAATATTTTATGATTTTGTATCATTTAAATAAATCAGACTTGGTGTGAACGGCCCTTCAGCAGAAGTGAAGCGTCTCACCTCCTTTAGGGTCAATTCTGTAGACCGGATCATACTGTGGGTAAAGAGTATTCTGCAGGTGGAACTTAGTGTACTGCAGAACTCTCTCGATCACGTCTTCAATGTACACGGCTTTGGGCATGTGTGATGATGTCATGATGTTCAGTGCTGTCAGACACGCATCCCCTGATTTGGTCACACGCTCCATGATGAGATCCCGCCAGAGACGCTCCTCGTCCTCTCCATCGTTATCCTGATGAAGACCAGAGAGAGAAGACTGAGGGAAAGCACTGAACTACAAGTAAAGGCATCATTTGAAGTGTGAAAGTGTCACTCGAAAAACCAACATGATTAAGTGATTTTACATGGTTCATATGTGTAGAAAGACCGGATCCATCCAGAATGTTCTTCTCCAGAATATTCAACAGTTTCACCAGTTTATCAGAAGGAATCTGGGCATTAGAGGAAAAAAAACAACAGAATGAGGTATATAGCCAGAGTGGATGTTACAAAAAACAGGATTTTTTTTTTTGCTCTCTGAGATTTCTGTGCACTATATAAATGTACTCTATACAGACTATTTATAATATAATATTTATAATATTTATAATATTACAAAAGATTTCTATTTCAAATGAATGTTGTACTTTTGAACTGTTCAAAGAATCCTGAAAAAAATATTCCACCAAAATATTAAGTAGCAACTGTTTCCAACAATGATACTAATAAGAAATGATTCTTGAGCAGCAAATCAGCATATTAGAATGATTTCTAAAGGATCATGTGACACTGAAGACTGGAGTAATGATGCTGAAAATTCAACTTTGCATCACAGGAATAAATTACATTGTAAAATATTCAAATAGAAAACAGTTATTTTAAATTGTAATAATTTCCCACAATATTACTGTTTTTACTGTATTTTTGATCAAATAAATGCAACCTTGGTAAGCATAAGAGACTTCTTTCAAAAAAAATTTTTTTTTAAATCAATAATTGTGTCTGTAACGCAACTAACGTGCACTTAAACTTTTTCATCATACAGATGCTCTTTATAGATGTACTATTATATAGATTTCATGGGGCTTTTAACAATTGCATAAAAGGAGTAGTATACAATAATGTATCTCTTACCCTGCAGGTGATGCCCATGGCTTTTATCTTAGCAGATTCACTACCCAATTCATTTAGCTGCTGTTTCCCTAACAACAGCTCCTGAGGGATCTCATCATCATCTAAGAACAAACAAATGTGTCAACACAGAATAGTCAAAAACTGAAAGAGATGGTATGTAAAGTCCTGCATCTGCCAAAAAAAATAAAAAATTCTGAAATACTACTAATATCTACTATTTTGCAAAAATTGCTGATTAAAGAAAAATGCTGATTAAAGAATATCATATTCATATTCAAATCATAATTTGTGAGAAAGTGTGATGCGTTAGAGCAAAACAGACACTATTTTTGGAAACAGCACCCTAAAATTAATAATAAACAATTATTGGATTTAACTGAGCAAATATCATACAGGGTGGTAAGATCTACAAAAAAGGGGATATATTGCCCGACCCTGACCATTAAAGTCCACATCCTCAAGATTCTCCAAGATGTTGTCAATACTCAACGAGAACCTCTTAAAAGTGGAAGAGTCCATCATTTCTGCGGAAAAAAAGTAGAAAAATACAGGGGAGTATTTAATGAGCATCATTCTGATGGAAATGCTACAAAGGTGAGATGGTTGAGAAAGAGGTGAAAGGGTTTACCTTCAGGCGTTAACTTGGGCTCATACGCTTTCCTCCTCTTCTGCTTCTCCTTCATCTTTAAACGTCTTGCAACTGAAAGAAAAAAACAAACTCTAACTCAACCACTAATAAACCATTTAAACAAATTTCAAACTAATCTCAAATATGATGACACTATAGCTACTCTAAGTTTTGGAGCAGATCTTTGATTTCATAATTAAATGCTCAAAGGGATAGTTCACCCAAAAAGGAAAATTATGTAAACATTACATCATTTACAGACCTTTTCGGATCTTTTACGTTTTGGTTACCTGGACTTTTAATGGAGGGACAGAAAGTCTTACGGGTTTGCAATGACATGAGAGTGAGTAAATGATGACAGAATTTTCATTCTAACCGTCACTAAGGCTGGGGGGAGGTGAATCTTGGTCAGAGTCGTCATATCGGCTGCCTGAGCCTCTGCGTGTGTCGTAGCTTCCTCTTCGATGCTCTCCTGAATTCCTCCGGTCGCGCTCCTCAAACTCCCACATTCTGTCACGATCCTTCTTCTGACGTTTACGAGATGCTGGGGCAGAAAACAGAGACCATAAATGTAAATAAAGTTAAGTAAATAAAACAAGAATTTTTGAGGAACATTTTGAAAATACCGTTTCAGCTTTTCTACATCAATTTCACATTTAATTCAAGGTTACTTGCAGTTTCTTTGTAATTACTTGTGAAATTTACTAGCAATTTATGAGTGAAAACTCAGGGCAAGGGGGCATCAGTTTGGTTAAAATTTTTACTTGTTCTATTATTTGTTTTTTTTAATGGATGTATTGGAGTTGATCGTTAAAGGGTCATGAAACCCCCGGTTTCAGCACTGGTTAGTTCTCACCACAGTTTTAAAAAAATGCTAAAAAAAGTGGGTGCAGCACTGGTTAGTTCTCACCACAGTTTTAAAAAATGTAAAAAAAGTGGGTGTGGTGCGCAGCGGAGCGGAGGAGGGGGAAGAGGGGAGACAGACAACACACACACAGTTCTGACAGTTTCATTTCATTCCCATCGAGTTAAAATCACAAATAAATCCACAGCCATTTGCACTCTGCATCGAAAACATATATATATGTGCAACAAAAACACCTCTGCTAAAATCTCAGAAAAAGTAGTCTGGGGTTTCATGACCCTTTAAGGGAAATCAGTCAACAAGTGTCCAGCATGTACATTTTACTAAATTACTACTGTTTAAAAAGCATCCCAGGATGCACCTTGTGAACTTAGTTAAGACAATGTCCAGTTAGGTTAGGATACATAATGAAAAACCCGATTAATATTGCATTTGATTGACAGATTTGGTGTTCCTCTTTGTGTGGAAGCAGACCGTTATCATTACAGTGATGCTACTCACAGAAATCCTCGTCCTCTGAGCTGTCCTCTGCATATTTAGGCCTCTCATTGACAGTGCTGCGTTTGCGTTTGTTCATCTTTACCCGCTCACACAGAGGCATGGTGGACTCGATCTCTGCCAGCAGCTCAGGAGGAAGATCCTTCAGCACTGACGGGTCTATTCCACCTGTGCACAGAGACTTACGTTCAACTTGCATTGCCTACAGCACACACAAGGTTTGAAATCCTCTCCTTTATATCAACTGTAATTGGGACTAGACAAACAACATCTCTCAATGGTTTTAACAAGCTTAAATAAACTGACCACTAGGAATGTCAAAAGTACCGATACTTCAGAATACTAGAAGTAATAACCCAAAACCCAAATTAAAACCCAATTTATGTAGCGGCAACATGCAACATTTCATACATTTATACTTTAATAATCAGACACCAATGTCAAAAATATTGAGCGTGCCTATTACAATAATTACAGTATTATCCAAGAAGAACAGAAAGACTGTTTTTGTTAAGTTGGTCTGCGAATCTTGATAGTTTTATACTAAAATAAAAATGAACAAATTTAAAGGGCCATAAGTTTGTTGCAGGTGACAATAGCCTCAAGTACGTGTGAATGTTTTCCTTTTTTAATTTAGATGTTTGTTTGTTTTTGTTACGGAATAAAATCATATTTTTTTTACATTTAACTACTCTTGCATTCTTTCAATTATTCAATATTTACTTAACTGATATTGCTGTCAGACACCTGAAAACATACACAGTTTTTCAGGAATAAATAAAAAAATCTTAATAGAGAGATGTTGAATAAATGAGTATGTTCAAAAGCATGTTAAATTTTACTGTGGAAAATTGGTTTGGCATTATAGTGTGATATCGTGAGTGACCGTTGCCGTTTTTTATAAACAAACTTAAAAAAACAATGCTTAGACTATCTGAAAAATCTGAAATAAAATACAAATATTGGAAAAAAATTTTTTAAATGTACACAAAAGTTAGAAATGATACCTTGGCATCTAACTGAAATAAAATAAGTGGAAGTTAAACGACTAAAATAACGGAATTAAAAAAAGAAAATTATATAGAAATATTTGCAAAAACACCAAAAGCTAATAAAAACGACAAAAGCGCTAGGGCTGTCGCGATTACTCGATTTTATTTGACTATTCGATTTTTAAAAATCCTCGACTTCATTTTGCTCGCGTCGACTAACCGGCAAAATACTGGAAGTGGCGCATTTCACGGACGAGAATGTATAAAACACATTATTAGTCTGTTTTCCAAGGCTGCATGATATATTAAACCCATTTAAAAATCATAATTAAGCATAATTGTGAATTCACAAACACTACGATTTAATTAAACAATTATATGATATGCAGTTATACGTTTTAATGGTTCAATTAAATTGTATTAATCAAAAAGCCTGTCTAATTAATTGAGTTTTACAGTTTTATCTTTACTAAATTCTGTTTTCCATTATTTTCTGGATTCTATTTTAATAGTTCCATTAAATTTTAATAATTAAAAGCATCTCCAATTAATTGATTTTATTAATATTAAGTCATTCTTACACTATTATACTGAACTTTGATTTCAGTGATTTGGACTATGAGATGGACACTTGCTTCTTGCACTTTATGTTGCACTTTACTTTTGGATTTCATTTGGTTTAATGAAATATAGTTTAATAAAATATTCTTAAGTAAAATTGTTGATTTTTTGTGTGAGAAATTAATCGTTTAGATTAATCGAGTAATTAGTCGATAGTTTAATCGAAATAAAAATAGTCGTTAGTGGCAGCCCTAAAAAGCACATAAAATTACTAAAACAAAATAGAAAAATTTAAATGCAAAGCAGAATTATAAAACAGAAGTTCAATTCAAAATATTAATAAATACTGTAATACTAAATAATACTAATATAAAACTGATCATGACAATTGTATCAACAACTGTTTAAAAAAAACCGTCAATCAATAACACACCAGCAATTAATATTACGTTTATAAGACATAAATAAATACAACCATTTAATTAACAGTACAATTATTACTGTACAATTATTTTGTATTCTATAATTCTAAACCATCACACAACAAATCTAGCAATACAAATGAGACACTATTTCAAAACGTATGACAACCCCTTATAAGAGCCATTTCAAACAAACATAAAAAAAACCTGGTAACAGTTCAGCTCTTACCAGCTGGAAAAGTCAAGACACATTTCGCATAACTACCCTTTTACAAGCAGCCAAGTAATACATCTCCCTGCCTGGCTGTTCATTCAATTCGAAAGTAAAAACCTGTTCTCAGAGCGGGAAACAGTTATTCAAACTGGAAAGAGTAAAGATAAAAGGAGTTCCCCTACCTTTCCCAGATCTCCCAGAGGAGAGCCTGTTCTTGCCAGACTTGGAGCCACGCGAGTCTCTCTCCCTCATGAGCCTCTGCACCTCATCGATGGAGAGTTTCTGCAGAACAACCACAGGCTTGACAGTCTTCTTCACGTCCACCTCTGGTTCCAGTCTCTCCAGCCGCACACACGGCTGCTTCCAGCCTTCTGGAATATCTCCTGCTCCGAGATCTTTCCTGATTTTGGGAATGGTGAAGTTTTTAAGCACTCCCGAACTGGTGTTTTCTCCCAGCATGTACGGAGGAAGCTCTGCTGGTTTACTCCCCGACTGAGCCGCACACTGCGTGCCGACATCACCGTGCCGCCCCTCGGGTCTGTGCTTCTGCCGCGGGGTATCGGGCTGATGTCGGTGTTCTGGAGCGTGGTCGTGCTTGTGTTTGAGGGCCTTCGGAGTGACCCCTTCCTGCGGCTCCTGAGGCCAGCGCTGAGCCTCGCTGGCAGGGATGGGCATGCCCATGCAGGTGTCCTCCACTCTGCCCGCTTGCTCCAAGCTCACTTGCAGGCCTGGGCGGCTGGCGCTGGCACTGGTGCTGGCGGCGCTGGCCTCCTGAGGGGCGAGCCTGTGCCCTGCGTTAGCCCCTCCTCCTCCACCTGGAGCCCCAGAGCCTGAACCAGCTGTGCCAGCTGCACCAGGCTCCTGCGGGTGAGAGTCCTGTTTGCGCTTCTTCAAAGGCTTATCTACAGAGAGAAAGAGATCAGATTCATAATTTTTATCATGAAAATTGAGGGAGGGTTCTTATTAAAGAAGATAATGTCAAAACGTAGGTCATTAAGGCATAACAGGCTTCATTTTCTTTTCAAAAAACACAATTTCTTCTTTCTTTTGCTTATGCATTGAAATATGATTTGGATATATAACTACCATTTAGATTAATTTTTGGCATTTTTGCCTTTATTTTTAGAGGACAGTTTAGAGGAGGCAAAGTGGGAGAGAGAAAGAGGAGGGCGGGATTGGGAAAGGTCCTCAAGCTGGGTTTTCGAACTCGGGACTCCCGTAGCGCAAAGTCTTATAAATAACTATATTCCATAACATAAAAATAATAATCTGCATGTATCATGTATGTATGCTATATTTATCAGGCAAGTTTCTATATCAGTGCACATATCCGTTTTGGAGACAATGTGTTTACTGACATCCTGCATCATACCTTTATCCTGCACCTCTTTAGCACCACGGTCCGTCTCCATGGCCGCTTCACTTTCCATCCTTTCTATTGCAGCAAGAGCCTCAACAAGCTCTCCTTCTGGGTCTGAACCGGGGTACATTCCCCCAAGCTCCACCTCTGTTGGCCTGGCCCGTGACTGCCTCAGGATCAGCTTAGTAGGGTCTTTTATTGGCGAGCCCACAATATCATACACAGCAGCCTTATCGGCCGGGTCCCGCTCTCCCTCGTTAGGGTTCAGACCACGCTGCTTGTCTGGGGAGCCCAGATGCATTTCTTGAGCCCCATCGCAAGGAGGAGTGTAAGGTGGAGATGACTGCAGTATGTGAGACGTGAAACCTGCCCTCATCTGATCCTAATGGTTTTCAGAGAAATACACAATCAGAACAGCTTCTTAACTCTTTGCCCGCCATTGACGAGTTATCTCATCTTTTACAAGAAAATGCTTCCCTGCCAAAGACGAGTTTTTACGGCTTTCCGTGTTTTCACTGTTATACACTCGGGGGCACTATTTCACATCTTCTGAACTAGTACAAAACCTCCCGAACAAAAACACACATAAACAGGACGGAGAAACTAGCGATCTCTTATGTAAACAGATGCCTATGAAAAATAATGCGATCATCAGCAATAGACAGCACATAAATTAAAACTGCATAATGTTACAGAGTAAAATGTTGAAATTAAATGTATATTTATTTTACATCACATTGCAATGACGAAATTAGAAATCATTTGAAAATGAATATTGGAAAAACATCCTAAACTTAAAATTGAAAATTATAAACAGATTTGATGGCAAATTCGTGATTCTGTAATCCTATTATAGAATTATAACCAACAGTGCCATGGAAATCTGTTTTTTTCTTTCCAAATAAATCTGCAATATGAAGCTAATATATTACAGTAAAAATGCATAGCACCTGCTAAAATGAAATATATATTTATTTCCATTTTTAAACATTATATTTATGTATTCCATTTACTTTGTTTAAAGGGGTCATATGATGCTTTTTTAAAGTCAAATCGAATCGAGAATTGAAATCAAAAATCAAATCGAATATCAAATAGAAAATCGAAATCGAATAGAAAGTCGAAATCGAATCGAATTGAGAGCTTGAAAATCGAAATCGAATCGAAACATCTGAATCGATACCCAGCCCTAATAAAGAATATCTCTTTGGTTTTGAGACTTTAGTCTTTGCAACTTCAGGGATCTTATCTATGCACAATCAGCTTGTAACACTCCAAAGAGAAAGGAAAACTTGAAATCGCATCATATGACCCCCTTTAACAGAATGGGAGCTCCATGCACACACGTGCTGGCATTCTCAGCGTTGTCAAAATAAAAGTCCCAATATTCTGACACATCAGTCAAACTGGCGACTGTTGGTCGACTATTAATGTAGAACAAACTTTTAAATACCTTATTCTCGTGAACATTTCTCATGCCTCCTGGAATCATTGGGCTTGCTACTGAACCTGGAAAAAACACACAGTTTAAATACGCCAGAAAACAGACAAAGGTCTCGATCAATGGAAGAGATTCTCTATAGATCTGCCTATGTGTGCATCTTTGTGCAGACCTTGCTGTAGGTGCTGGTGTTGACTGTAGGCTGGAGGGTGTGGGTACTGTCTGTAGCCGGTAGCAGGGCTCTGAGGGGCATAAGGGCTGGGCACTGGGCTGCTCTGCTGAGGCAGAAACCGTCCACCAGAACCAGACTGCCCTGGCACAAAACGCCTATCATAAGGAACAGGAAGGGACATGGTCAGCAGAGAGTTTTTACTAAATCTACTTGCCAATACTGATTTGTAAAAAAAAAAAAAAGGAACATCAAATTATTTAACAATTATTTTTATAATTTTTTAAGGAATAAACAACATTTTAAATTCAAACATAGAAAACAGTTATTTTAAATCGCACTGTATTTTTGATTAAATAAAAGCAGCCTTGGTTAGTAGGGCTGCAACAAATGATTATTGTGATCATTGATTAATCGATTTAATGCATAAAGTGTTATATAAATATATGAAATACATAAATTGTAATTGCAAATTAAAGTGTAATTTTGTCTAAAATCTAATACTCATAATAAATATCACTAATCATAATTATTATAAATTCTAAAACAATTCCAGTTATTTATAATAAAGTTATTACTAAATAAAATTAAACAAAATAAGAAATGTTACTATTGTAATATTTAAATGTAAAACGTTACACCAACAAGCTGTTATTTTATCTGAAAGCTACACAGAGCCCTTCAGGTTTCTCTTTACAAGCCTGGAAAGATGGTTGGTGCAAGTTGTGTTTCCAAATGCGTGTTATAAGAGATCCAAACTCAGAGCAGATGTGTAGAGAAGTATTTACTGTGAAATGAGCCTCACTACGGTACTGAAAACACCAGATTGTGAGCTGCTCACGTGTAAAAGTGTACAATGCCTCACTTCACTCGGAAACATGCAACGCTTTTATTTAATTCAATCGTAGCCTTTGCAATTTGATAATCGCACTATGCAACAACAAAATCTTAGGTTTTTATGATTAATCATGACATTTATATCTGTTTTTCCTTAGCACAGCATTAATGGGTTAATACCAAATCAAATTCATATTAAAGGGTTAGTTCACCCGAAAATGAAAATTAGCCTGTGTTTTACTCACCCTCGAGGCATCCTAGGTGTATATGACTTTCTTGTTTTAGACGAATCCAGTCGGAGTTATATTAAAAATTGTCCTGGCTATTCCAAGCTCTATCATTGCAGTCAGCGGGTGTTGCAGTTGAACAGTCCAAAAGTAGTCAAATAAAGCGCACGCATCCATAATAAAACGTGCCGCACACGGCTCCGGGGGGGTGAATAAAGGCCTCCTGTAGCGAATACATATGTTTTTGTAAGAAAAATATCCATATTTCAAATGTAATAAACACTTTTCTCTCACTTCCGGTTTCTGTCATACGCGGAAGCCGTTCCAGTGGATGACATAGTATGTCGGCTAGGGTTGGGTACCGAATCCCGGTGCCAATATGGATATGTTTCTTACAAAAACACATGCATTCACTACTGGAGGCCTTTATTCACCCCCCGGAGCCGTGTGAGGCACGTTTTATTATGAATACGCGTTCTTTATTTGACGACTTGTGGACTGTTCAACTGCAACACCTGCAGACTGCAATGATAGAGCTTGGAATAGCCAGGACAATTTTTAATATAACTCCGACTGGATTCGTCTGAAACAAGAAAGTCATATACAACTAGGATGCTTCGAGGGTAAGTAAAACATAAGTCTAATTTTCATTTTTGGGTGAACTAACCCTTTAAATCATACACGGTATTATAAAATATACTGCATGATGGCTTTAAATTGTTAATAACAGCAGTTGTTGGTTAGCTTCGTACAATGAAAACAAACTGAACGTGTCACAAATAGTATCACAAGTTACTCCACATAAAAACTGAATTAGAAAGCAGGCTCACCCAGAGGGGCTGTGGGACATAGAGGCCTGGTAATTGGCAGAGGCTGGACTTCCCTGCATGGAGCCATGTGTGATTTTATACGGCGGTGCCATTGACTGCTGACTTATACCTGTGAAATACAAGAGTGTGAAAAATAGTCTGGACGAGAAACAACAGGCAGAAAAGCTACTATAACAACATAACATCACTTGAGATGGTTACTGAAAGTTTAAAGACTGGCAAGGTTCCAATGAGCCAGGTCAAACCATTACTAAATCTTTGCTGCTATATAGGAAAGTAGCAAAGAATGAAATAATTCATGCATTTAGTCATTGCAATGAAATCACAGAACTTAAAACAATAAATATTTATTAAATAGATATTGAATATTTATACAAGTTATATTATATGAAAAAAGTGTTATATCTAATCTTTTTTTAATGATTCTTTCATGCATTTTTCTGTGCCATTTCCATTACCACATGTTAAAGTATGTTGTCCAAAAGTTGACAAAGCTTTCTATTTATTTTTAGGCACTAAACCTTTTTTTGTTTAGTTTTTTAAATAGACGAGTTAGATATGCTATGCAAACTCTTAATTCACACTACACGTGTTCTGGCACAAATCAGCTTGGATTGTTTTGCGATAATGTCAATGTAATGCAGACTTTTGCTGATGAATGGTGCAGTGGCAACAATATTACATGTGGAAAATATATCCGTTTATATGCGTTTTATATTAACAAAGTTCCTTGATTTTATATACTGATTGTTTTGGCATACATAGGAAACAAAATCAAATTAATTATTTATCCTTAACATACACATTATGGAGAAATAATTCACTTGGTTTTGTTTCTTTCTTCTCTGTTGTTTCACAAATGTTTTTTTTTTTTTTTAATAACTGAAGGTCAGAGAAAAACAATGCCTCTTTCTGTAGTTCTGATGGGAAAATCACCATGTTCTAGGGAGAGGAAAGGGAGGCAAAGTCTGTCTTATCAGAAGGACAAAAGCCGCAAAGATAACTAAACATTCTTCAGGCAGACTTTTACCTGCTTGGGTGAAAGTAACCTGACAGCAAACTAGCAACCCAAAAGTAAGCATTGTTACAAGTGCAATCTGTCAAGCTTGTAGTAGTAGAAGTTTCCCTATGTGCTTGGATTGACTCTTACCCGCCTGGGCCGGATACTGGGGAGTGCTCGGTGCGGTCTTATTCCTGAAGATGTTGGGGTTCCTAGACAGCAAAAGCTGCAGCAGCACTGGTACATCTCCCTCCAACTCATCACTGCCAAGGCTGTCCTTCAGTTCTCTGTGGAAAAATATATCAGAGTTGACGAACTCAAACACCACTGAAAGAATACACTGAAAGAATGCCCTATGATTTCCACAATGCGTAAAACCCTGTCAGAATTGCAGAACCCAGTTATAAATATGGAATTCATTGTATAACACCAGACTGTCAGATAATTTGGCAAAATTTGAATGAATAAATCAAAAGAAGGGCTGTGCACTTAATCAAATTGTGATATAGAGTGGTGGAACTATGATGCGACTTTGTAGGCAAAACCCCGGAAGCGAGTTAGCATTTTAGCACTTCCGGTTCCATCGTCCCAGAGTCAATGGGTTTTTTGAATGGGAGTTTGGTTAAATCCCCTAAAATAAGGTCCGTGGTTCACACAAGCTCAAGATACTTTCACGGTTTATTCTACAACATAAAACACATCAGTTACACCCCACTCGTGATTTTTAAAAACTGTTACGTTTCTTAAAAAATACGGTTGCTATCAAGTTGCTAAATGGGACTACAGACGCTGTCGGAGACATTAAACGCCATCACGCCGAACAGTTCATTTACAGCATATTCCAATTGTAGTATCATTTATAATACAATTAAGTAGAATAACCAATTAATAGTTTACCGCATTTTATATTGTTGTTTGACAATGTTTATTTTGCTTTGCCCCGAAATGCAACACAAGTCTTCGGATGGAAGATGCTCGTTTTATCG
>NW_015660499.1:592365-593530 GCF_001515625.1 Sinocyclocheilus rhinocerous | reverse complement strand
TACAATTAATTGTAGAATAACCAATTAATAGTTTCCTGCATTTCATATTTTTGTTTGACAAATTTTTTTTTTTTGCCCGAAATGCAACAAGTCTTCGGATGGAAGATGCTCATTTTATCCCTTTCCTACTGATGCGGAGACTCTGGGTTCGCACCATAAGGTAAACTCATATGATTATTCCATGTAAACACCACATTTACCGGCTTAGTCACGGTGAAAGTGAAACTTTAACGATGCATAGTGCTTAAAGCCACGTAAAAATTAGGCGAGCGATCGTGGTGGTGTAGTTCGTTTATAGCCTAAGTTTAGCTTTTAAGTTCTGGCTCTTTTATTTTGGCTTCAGAATTCATAAAAGTTATATTACTTTGTGAAGATTATCTTGATGGACAAAACGTGTAAGTTTCATGAACTATTATTGAACACAGAGCTTATTTTTGCGATAATCCAAAAGCCTATGGAAAAATCCTACTGGCTTTTTGTCGAGGGAACCAGTGCGATGCTAACAGCCAATCGGCCTACAAAGTGAAATCATAGTTCCCCCACTCTATAGAATAGTGACTCTGAACATTGAACTGCAAAAGTATATTTAGATATGAAGTCTGCATGTGTGAATGAGTGGCACAGTTTTATCTACTACATATACTTGATGCTTGTGGTGTTTTCAGCATCTGCCACCTCATATAAGGACATCAGCATTTAACCCTTTCATTTAATAAAACTATTGTGAGATACACACAGAAACTCAAAGGTTTTCACTACAGCCAATCAAAATAAACGTTTGGTTTAACTTGAAGAAATTATGACAAATATATAACTACTATACAATAGGGGTGGGAATCACCAGAGGCCTCACGATATGATATTATCACAATACTTGTGTCACGATACAATATTATTGCGATTTTAAATATATTGCGATATTCTGCGATATATTGCAATTTATTACCTTTTTCCAACTTCAAATTATGTCCCCAAAAGAAAACTTTGACAACATCTGTTTTAACTAAAAATAAACATTTCTCAGTTTATCTCACTTCAGTTTTATTGTTGCAGTGCAAAATGGGATTGTCAAGCAAAATGCTTTGTATTGATTATTTATTATTTTATTAAATAATATAAAGTAATTTTGTAAGACTTTTTAAATTTAACTCAATTTTAATGATAC
>NW_015660499.1:543024-592161 GCF_001515625.1 Sinocyclocheilus rhinocerous | reverse complement strand
TTTTTTTTTTACTAATTCTCCAAATAATGTATAGTCCTACAAAGCTATTATTATCAGAGCATATGAGCAGAGCATAGCGTCACTGAAGGTAGCATTATTTTACCAGCGTTGCCCAGTACAGCTGAACTAGCCTACACCATGTTACAGCACAGTAGCGCTACTGCAAACCGGAACAAGTAGGCCTATACTGCATAGAAATTTCCTGTCAGCGCGTTATTTGAGCGGACTTTGAGCGGCTTTTCCAGTGAGCATGAGCGGTACACGAGCGGAACGCACATTCATAGATCGGAATATTAAGCGGAGCGTCGAAACGCGCAGTGACGAGGAGAGTGAAACATGCGCGCTGAACACTGCCGGGTGGGGCGCGACACGGCGCCATATGTATTATTATTATTACTATTATTATTATTTTTATATGTAGCCTATATTTTCGGTGCATCCCTACTTACATCCCCTCCTTGTTTACAAATCCGAAGTAAGTCCATACATCCGCTTTAAACGCGGACGGGGCTTTCCTGATAACTTTCCGCAATGCCGCCCTCTTTATTTTACTAACTTACTGCATGCTGAAGGTGACCCAGCCGACCTCACCAGAAAAAAAACTCAACACCACCATCTAGTGGATTGTAAAGAAATTGTTTTTATTATTCTACCAAATAGTATAATAAAAGATCGATACTTGGCATCCATGTATCGATACAGTATTGCCGTGGAAAATATCGCGATACTATGCTGTATCGATTTTTTCCCCCACCCCTACTATACAAGTAGAATGCACTTTTCAAAGTAGCAACAACAATAACAGTCTATTAAAACATTTTAGGAAAATAATTTTTTTGTCCATGTTTACATTTAAACAGTTGTGCAGCACTTTTAATGGTTCATTAAAAATTGGAATTGATCACATTTCATTTGATTACACTTCAAAAGATTTATGCATTCATATGCATGCGTTATTAGTTTTACGCATTCATTTGATTAGTACAGTTTTTGATTCAATCATAAAACAATTTCTGAAAAATAAAACATTTCATAGCCCCTATTATCGTCAAAATTTTTAAAAGTAATTATTAAGTAATTAAAGTTTTATGAGTTCAATTGATTAGACATCTTTGATTATTAAAATTTCATTAAACCATTAAAACAGAATCCAGAAAAATTTTAATGGAAAGCATGCAATTTGGGGGAAAAAAATCAAACTTATTTTATGGAGCAGAGAGTTCAATTTAGAAAGAGAAGGCATATAGAGGAGTGGTGTATGTAATGGGCAAATGTACGCAGAAACTCACATGTGCTCCATGGAGACCTGGCTGAGGCCGCTGGCGAGCTGAGAGACCAGAGTTTCATCCCTGCAGCCCATCAGACGCCCCACTTCCTCAGCTACACGCCCACTGTACAGCAGGCTCTTAGTGGAGGTGCCCGGTAAAGGGGAGGGCAGGGGCAGCTGGTTCAACACTGTACACACAAACAGAGTGTGATAAGGCAAAGCTTTCTTTATTACAAGAACTCCCAGGGTAGAAATCTAACAGCCACCTAAAGTGCCGGAAGAGATGTTCTGACACAGCCAATCTAAAACACCCTCTACATAGCGTACATGAATCAGAGTCCAAGAAAGCAATGTCTTATCAGCTAAACCTGAAGATGATCCAGATGCTGCAGCAAATTATCTAATATAAATTATCGCTCAAAAGTTTGGGATCGGCAAGATTTTTTTGCTTTTGCTAGATGAAGTAAATATTTCAATTCAGCAAGGATGCTATTATGGATCAAGTGACGGTTTAAAAGGCTAACAAAATATTTTTTGATATAATTGCTGTTCTTTAAACTTAATGTATGGTTTTCACAAAAAAAATAATAGGCAGCACAATTATTTTAACCATTAATAATAAGAAATGTTTCTTTAGCAGCAAATCAGCATATTAGAATTAGATTTCTGAAGGATCGTGTGACACTGAAGTGAAGACTGGAGTAATGATGCTGAAAACTCAGCTTTACATCACAGGAATAAATTACATTTTAAAATATATTCACATTAAAACAGTTATTTTAAATACAGTAGTCAACATTGTGGATCAAAAAAGTTCATCAAAGTTGTCCGAAGACAAGAACGCATTTTGGTTTTAGGTTTTAGCAGAGAGTTCAATTTAGAAAGAGAAGGCATATAGAGGAGTGGTGTATGTAATGGGCAAATGTACGCAGAAACTCACATGTGCTCCATGGAGACCTGGCTGAGGCCGCTGGCGAGCTGAGAGACCAGAGTTTCATCCCTGCAGCCCATCAGACGCCCCACTTCCTCAGCTACACGCCCACTGTACAGCAGGCTCTTAGTGGAGGTGCCCGGTAAAGGGGAGGGCAGGGGCAGCTGGTTCAACACTGTACACACAAACAGAGTGTGATAAGGCAAAGCTTTCTTTATTACAAGAACTCCCAGGGTAGAAATCTAACAGCCACCTAAAGTGCCGGAAGAGATGTTCTGACACAGCCAATCTAAAACACCCTCTACATAGCGTACATGAATCAGAGTCCAAGAAAGCAATGTCTTATCAGCTAAACCTGAAGATGATCCAGATGCTGCAGCAAATTATCTAATATAAATTATCGCTCAAAAGTTTGGGATCGGCAAGATTTTTTTGCTTTTGCTAGATGAAGTAAATATTTCAATTCAGCAAGGATGCTATTATGGATCAAGTGACGGTTTAAAAGGCTAACAAAATATTTTTTGATATAATTGCTGTTCTTTAAACTTAATGTATGGTTTTCACAAAAAAAATAATAGGCAGCACAATTATTTTAACCATTAATAATAAGAAATGTTTCTTTAGCAGCAAATCAGCATATTAGAATTAGATTTCTGAAGGATCGTGTGACACTGAAGTGAAGACTGGAGTAATGATGCTGAAAACTCAGCTTTACATCACAGGAATAAATTACATTTTAAAATATATTCACATTAAAACAGTTATTTTAAATACAGTAGTCAACATTGTGGATCAAAAAAGTTCATCAAAGTTGTCCGAAGACAAGAACGCATTTTGGTTTTAGGTTTTAGGACAACTTTGATGAAAGGTTTTGATCCACTTAAAATGTTGACTAGTGTTTTTGCTGTATTTCGATTAAATAAATGCATCCTTGGTATGCAGAAGTGACTTAAATCTGACCAACCCCAAACTTTTGAACGGTAGTGTAAATAATGAAAAACAACAACAACAACAAAAAACTATTTTATGATGTAAGAGCCTTATAAAAACAAAGCATTCAAGTCTCTCATAGCGCATTGCTTAGTTACAAAATTGATCATTTAGACCAGGGGTTTTCAAACAGGGGTCCGCGACGCAAAGCCAGGGGGTCCGCAAAATAATTTGCTATACCGTATTTTCCGGACTGCAATTCACATTTTTTTATCTTCTGAAACGTGCTATGATTTATATTCCAAAGTGACTTATATAATGCATTAATGTCAAATAAGCAAAGCGTAAACACTTAAAAGCAGGCACTTCAAGGTTTATATAGCTAAATATATTTCTCATGTCTGTTTGACAAGTAGACAGTATCGCAGGGTTTTTCTTCATTTTAGGAAGTGGTTCACATAGACCAAGACGGCAAGCGCATTTTGTTTGTTTTCTTTATTTTACAAAAGCACAAAGTTTCACTGTCATTTTGAAGGTACACAAATAAAAATAGACCGTTTTGAAAGATGTCTTGCTCTTATCTGACGGATATCACATTTTTCAGCTGATATAGGGAATCCAAAGTGTTTTGCGCTGGCGCCTCCTGCGCGCACACAACAAATCAGTTCTAGCATTGCAACTTGACATCACAGCCTCATCATCAGCAAACTAAACAAGACAACTAAACCTACAAAATGTATTTGGTGACTCAATTTAACTTGTCTGTTGTACAATATGTAGGTTTTGCCGGTCAGCGTGAGCATGCCGTGGTGTTTTTCCAAACACTTTTTTGCATATGTGAAGGATGCTGTTAGTAGATATTCGGACATGAGAGAAGTACAAAGCCTTCTTTACGTAATAAGTAGCCTAATAGTTTAGCAACCAAATGTTAGACTGCGTAACGATTCACTCATGGAAACGATTCATGCCGAATGAGAGGTTTGCGAGCCCACTATGTGGTTAAGATTCAGTAAGTAAGTTTAGTTTGTTATGGACATGGCCATAGGTGCCGATTTATGTTTCTGCCGGTGGGTGCAAAAAATGACGGCGTAGTCTTTATCCAGTCATAAAAACAGAATTCAGTTTAATGCGGAATGTCACGGAATTTGTCGAATTTTGAATTAATTAATCAAAAGTAGGTCATTACACTTAAATCAAATCACGATATGGACTAGTATCTGTAAATATTAAGCCGCAAAAGTCGATTTAAATATGAATCCTGCATGTTCTGCCTGTCTCTGTTAATGAATGGCGCAGACGCGCGGTTTCATTTACTACACACATACTGAAGCGCGCCTGATACTCGCTGTGATTTCAGCGTCTGCCGTCTCATTAAATGAGGACGTAAACGCATGAACAACATCTCCAGAACTGCTCTGAGAGTCACTTAATGAGCATTTTAGCGTTTGATTTGAGTAAAACTAACGAGCTGTAAAGGTAGTCACGGCAACCCGTCAAAATAAAAGTCCGGTTTGATTTGAAGACATTGTGCCTATAACTATTTTTCAGTAGAATGTACATAGTCTACTACTACTTTCATCATTGAGGATTTCTTTAAAAAAAAGTCTAAAAATCTCGTCTCGTTCTCGTGTCTCGTCTCGTGGGATAAGTGTCTCGTCACACCCCTAGTTGAAGCCCATGAAGCACCACAAATAATGTAATCGAGTCAGTTTCCCTTAATACATAAACATTTGCATATATATGCACATTTTGCAATAAACTAAAAATACATAGTTTCTGTAGATAATTAATATCTTTAAATGAGTCGTTTTATATTTCTCCATTGATTTTAATCTGATTGTCATTTGCAAAGATTCATAAGATTGTAGTTTCCCTCACTAAAGCCCTTAAGTCTTGTACCTTTGTTGTTTTGCCCAATTTTCCAATATTTTTTGCTCCAACTTAAAGGGGTCATATGATGCGATTTCAAGTTTTCCTTTCGTTAACGCAAGATGCTATTAAAGGATATGGCAGGAGATCCAGTGGAGTGAAGCATCACATCTGTGCAAACAGGGTAACACAAAATGACCAAAAACACAGTGTTGACAAGTCGATCGCCACAGAGGAACCATTCATCCTCAAAGCGTTTCACTGACGTTTATTCAGCCGTAATGAGTCAAAAACATGGCTACCACCATGTTCAGTTATGAACACTAGAGAATGTAAATATTTACCATAACACGCGTTTAAGCCGTTCGTGGGTTCTCGAGAGATGCTTAGAAATGATTTCGACTATTAGCAAAGCGTTAGCTCGGGACTTAATAGATTCCTTGCAGAGACTCGCTAGTTAGCATTGCTCTGATCTGCTATGTGAATTCTTACAGAAACCCGAGCTGCTTGTGTTCTTACTTATTTAAATAACAAATTTAGTTATCTTCTACACAATTTTCTGTGAATAGTTCAGTCGTTTAGTCTACTAAACGATAGCCGCCGCTATGCTAAACGCTGGCCAAGGCTAGTTCGGCTACGCACATCTTTCTATCTCCGCTCGCGAACAATAAAAACACTTTTCGCTGTCCTCCATTCTCTCCCTCACACTGTACGTGACGTGACGAAACGTTTTCGGTCATTACAAAAAAGCGTGGGATATCTGTATATAATCCGTTTGAGTTCCCACACAAAAACGCTCGCCAGTGTTTGTGGCGCGAGGCCTCCGCGAGCTCCGCAGAAGCCTCGGACTCTACGCTGGGGGGCGCGCCGGAGGAGAACGACTAGCCGAGCCGTTGCGACGTTCGTCTTCTCAGAGCCGTTCCGTCGAGAAAAACCAAATGGAAACGTGTCGAAATGTGGTAAGGAACGCGAAGACAGCCTTAGGACAGGGTTTGATATTTACCTTAGCTTGGGGTAACTTCAAAGAAGAAAAAATAAGGGGACTGTTGTTAGGATGAGAGGTTGGTTGTCGGTCTGCTGTAAGTCTCTGGCTCCCCCTCTCTGCTATAAAAAGATCAGCGCGGGGTTTGTTTAGCCGAGCCAGCTAACAACAAGCCAACTCTGTCTTTATCTGGGGTGGGGGAGGTCAGGCTTTCTCTCATCACACTTTAAATGCGTTTCATAACGGAGCCGAGTTTAATTCAGCTCCTTATGAACTCATCGCGTCAATGCTCGTAAAACACAGTTGCTTACGTCTTTGTTTGCCAACAAAAAAGCTCCACAACCGATGCTTTGTCGCTAGTCAGAGGGAATTGTAGGTTGACCGGAAATACAAATACTAATAACGTGATTATTTTCCCGCAGACACTGTTGATGATTTCCAGCCTTTTTCCATCAGGTGCGAAAAACACGTATAAATAAGACTGAATTCTTCTTTTTTATTCAAGATATCTTTTTTTTTTTACTCTAGTTTGACATCCCCAATCATTACATATCATGTAATCGTGTAATAATCATGTAATAGTGTTCACAAGCAATAATAATCCTCAACAATAATCCTCTTCTTTCATTTTTTCATATACATTGCATTAATATGCATCGTACTTTATGTATGCATGTATATATACACACTGTGTATATGAAGTATGATGAGTATTAATTATAAAGTATATTGAGAATAACGCTATTACATTATATGTATCGATGTGGATATGTATATATTTATGAATAAATAGATATGTGAAAAAGAGCATATTAATATAATGTATATTATATTAATATACAACCATCTTTATATATATATATATATATATATATATAACAAATATCCTTACACTAGTGGTATGGATCAGTGGATATTACCTTAAAAAGAATGTTTAGGGATCTCCTCAAATATGCTAAAGAAACTACAATTTATTTTAATTGCTGATGTGTTTGGGAGGGAACCGTTAACAGACTTCAGTGTTCTTGTAGTTTATAACTTGACCTAGAGCCCTGTCCTTTGAGCCTTCCTGTAGTTTCACTTCTCACCACTGGATGGCGATTTAGTATAACGATTCAGGCTAGCGGGCACACCTGTAGTTTATTAACGACTTTCTTTGAATTTATGTCTTCTTTAAGAGAAATAATTCTGTGTAGCTCTATGAAATATATGAGCTATAATACTGTGGCTTCCATTACCATTAACTGTCATGTATATTCAAGTGCTATTCAAGTCCAAACTAAAAACTTGAAAGGGGGAAGTCGTGGCCTAATGGTTAGAGAGTCGGACTCATAACCCAAAGGTTGCGGGTTTGAGTCTCGTACCGGTAGGGATTGTATGTGGGGGGAGTGAATTAATGTACAGCGCTCTCTCCCACATTCAATACCACGACTGAGGTGCCCTTGAGCAAGGCACCGAACCCCCAACTGCTCCCCGGGCGCCGCAGCATAAATGGCTGCCCACTGCTCCGGGTGTGTGTTCACAGTGTGTGTTCACTGCTGTGTGTGTGCACTTTGGATGGGTTAAATGCAGAGCACTAATTCCAAGTATGGGTCACCATACTTGGCCACGTCACGTCACTTTCACTTTCACTTTTTAAACCTGTGCAAGTCTAGCCTTTGTATGAAAGTATCTGCAAAACGTATACATAAAAACTATGCATTTTAAAATTGACAATTGTTGTTTTTATTTCTACTCTTTCTTTAGCATGTCTATGTAAAGCACTTTATATAGACAAAATGTCTATAAGAATCAACTTTTCTTGAAATTTTGTTATAGCACAGTATGTAGTGAACATTCATTTTTTTAGTTTGGAATATATGTCAAAGCAAAATGTTTTCTCATTAGCTGTATATTGATATAACACTAAGAGAGCTGCCCACTGCTCCGGTTGTGTGTTCACAGTGTGTGTTCACTGCTGTGTGTGTGCACTTTGGATGGGTTAAATGCAGAGCACTAATTCCAAGTATGGGTCACCATACTTGGCCACGTCACTTTCACTTTCACTTTTTAAACCTGTGCAAGTCTAGCCTTTGTATGAAAGTATCTGCGAAACGTATACATAAAAACTATGCATTTTAAAATTGACAATTGTTGTTTTTATTTCTACTCTTTCTTTAGCATGTCTATGTAAAGCACTTTATATAGACAAAATGTCTATAAGAATCAACTTTTCTTGAAATTTTGTTATAGCACAGTATGTAGTGAACATTCATTTTTTTAGTTTGGAATATATGTCAAAGCAAAATGTTTTCTCATTAGCTGTATATTGATATAACACTAAGAGATTTTTAATGTGTTCGGAAATGCAATATATTATACTCGCACTCACCTCAAGAAAAAACACTACTGGAACAGGTCAAGAAGGACATGATAAAATTGTGTCAACAAGGTCCTGACATGAACAGAGTTTAGATCATACATTCTTTCTAAGGCGGTAACACCATGTGCTTGACAAGTACAGTAGAGTAGTGAGGGATGGAGAAATGTCAAGGATGAGCCATTCAAAGGCTAATAATGACTGTAATTCTGCAGAACTGGGTGGTGCTACATTAAGGATGTAACATTTAACTCCTATATTGTCACTGCAAAGTGAAATTGATTGAGTTTTTAAAAAAATGAAGGAATAGTTTAAAGGAATAGTAAAAAAATTGCTAATAATGTACTCACCCTCAAGCCATCCAAGATATAGATGAGTTTGTTTCTTTACGAGAACAGATTTGGAGAAATGTAGCATTACATCACTTGCTAACCAGTGTGAATGGGTGCCGTCAGAATGAGAGTCCAACAGCTGATAAAAATATCACAATAATAATCCACACCACTCCAGTCCATCAGTTAACATCTTGTGAAATATGTAATGGTGCATGTTTGTAAGAAACAAATCCATCATTACGACATTTTGAACTAAAACCAGTCCAAAACCGGTCTAAACAAATATGTGGATTTTGTTGTGTGAGGACAACAGGAGATGGAATTTTTCAAGTGTTATGATGGATTTTGGCTAGAAGTTGTGGTTTAAAGTTAAAAAATCTTAATGGTGGATTTGTTTATTATAAACACACAGCTTTTCATCTCACAAGACGTTAATTGATGGACTGGAGTGGTGTGGATAACTTGTGGATTACTGTGATGTTTCTATCAGCTGTTTGGACTCTCATTCTGACGGCACCCATTCACTGAGGATGCAAAATAGGTAACATAAGAATCACTAACCTGTTCAGGGTGCATGCTAAGAACACAACAGGTAATGTGAACAGTCCTGGCCAAAATGCTCTTTTTTTATTAATAGATTTCTTTATTTTGTTCAAATCGACAGTCATCTATCAAGTCTTGAAATAAGATGATTACATCAGTTGAATGTACAGTTTTTCAAAAACAACTCTCAGATTCCAGCTTATTTTCACTGATAAAGGCTGCTGTAGTTGTGTAGCATGGAAACATCGCAATATACTGTTGTTTCTGGACTTGCAGCTTCACTTTCCAACTTAAGCTGCCAAACTTCCCATGTGTTTCATAACAACCAGTTTGAAAATGCTTCTTTTTAACTATTTCTTCTTTTTTAAAATCGTCTGAAATCATCTGACTTAAAATAATTTTTTTCCCAGCCCAAGTAAAAGCATCAGTGAACATATATTTTTTCCATAATGGCATTGGGTATTTCTCTTGAATTAACGTAAACAAACCTGCATCTAGAAAATTAATAAAAATATGCCTAATGTAATCAAATCTATTGCATTTACTCTACAATAAAACAGTTCAAAGAGGACCACACATGTCCAACTCCGCTTGAACTTCAACACATTTGGATGTCTTCGACAGGCATATAATAAGACTTGAGATGAATATCAGACTAGTGTTTGTACAAAAACTCCAGTTTTTCCTCAGGAAACAGGCGGTTACATTTTGGTCTCACTGTCAGGGATCTTGGCATTCTCGCACTCGCTCTCCTGAGAGATGAGCTGGTATGACTTCTTGGTCTCGTTCTCCTCCACTACAGAGTTTCCGATCTCGGCGTCGATAGCGCACAGCTCGTGACGTGACAGGTGCTCCACAATGCCAGCGCCAATGGAGTCGCCCAAAACATTCGTGGTGGTGCGTAGCCGATCTCTGAAGCAGCAGATGAAAACAAGCAGATTTATTTTCATGGTGGAAATATGTCCAAGCACACCACAACTTCTTATCAAAGTCATCTCCTCATCAATGGGGATTTATTTCTCTGGTTTACACATCTGGATGTCACATGAGCCTTTGTTGTGCTCTGAGGGCCTCCTGTAGCTTCCGCTTAAGAAAAACGGCTCCTTGTGTGATGTTTTTGCTGACCCATCTTTCCTAGCATGAACGTTCCTCAGAGTCTGAGGCCTCCTCTAAGCCTCACAATGCCTCTTCTGTTCTGTACGCTGCTTTAACCAGCACATAATCTGACGACAAGCTCCCTGACTGAACTTGAATTCAACGACTGCTGTTTTGCTCTGAATGCGGTGGGAGTAAAGGCCACAAGAACATGCTATTGGATACGGGTGTATTGTTCAATGGGTCCTAAACTCATTGGAAGCAGATGTTGCATGGCCATATACAATTGGATTATGGGTTATGGAATGTAAAAGATAGAATATCTTGCTGCTCAGCCCTGAAGTTCTGCCTGGGTCTGTGTGAAGGAACATTACATTAAAGCACCTTCAGATGTCTTCGGAACATCACAAGTTGAAATTCTCTGGTTCAGGGTTCCCACAGCTTTTGATCAATGAATTTCCATGACTTTTCCAGTTATTCTGAATTATAAACACTGATAGACATTTTTTTTTTTTTTAAATTTCGTGGTTACAGTCACAAAGAGCCATTTCTAGCTGAAGAAGCCATTAAACTTAAAACACAAAAAAACAATTATTATTAATGTAATTTAATATTTAATTATAAACAACTAAATATTTACTTTTATTAATTATTTTAAACTGTATTCATTTATTATTTAAATTATTTGTATTAATTAAACAATATTTTGTTTATATTTTAATAAAACTTTCTATTACTTTTTAAGATAAGTCATTTCCACAAGGCCTAGAAATTATTATAAACTGAACAAAACCTCACAGGTTTTATAATTCACTGCTTATTGAATTAGTTAACTCAAATTAATTAATAAATGAATTTATTATTAATTAAATTATTAATTATACAACTACAATAAGTATATCCAACCTTACTTGGATACATACGTATGTACTGTAGAGCAAATCTCAATGGTTTTATAGTTATATTGTCAAAATATAAACTAGCAGTTTACCCAGCATTATATTAAAAGTTGAATATAATATAGTATGTACTATATAGCAAATCTCAACTGCCTGATTGTTTAAATTATCACAAAATGTGAACTATATTATCGCACATCTCTATTTACACTAGGATATACAAAGTTGGATAGCCAGTATATTATATCAAACTTTATTCGCATACATACAGTACACTCAGGTAAAGCAATATAATCTATATACTAAATCTCAACTGCCTAATTTTTTGTTTTCATCATAAAATGTAAGAACATTATTGCGAAGCTCTTTATATGAAGTTGGAAGTTTGTTCAACTTTATCTGCATACAGCATATTCACCTTGAAATCACAATCTGAAAATTATTTAATATTTCTAGATTTGTATTTATTTATTTATTTTTTGACAGTGGGAACTATGTCTGCTTATTAAAGCTGATCAGTGTAGTTCTTCAAATACTTTCTCCTGTCCCAGTGTAAAGTACACACTGGTTTTCCCTGAAAAGTCATATGTGGGATGATCTCACATACCAAAAAACTTTAAACGTTTGTAATACACAAAAAATAGTACTCACAGGAACCAATCAACTGCGATAATTAGAGTGATGTCATCAGTGGGCAGTCCTACAGAGGTCAGCACTATCACCATGGTAACCAGGCCAGCCTGAGGGATTCCAGCTGCACCAATGCTGGCTGCTGTTGCTGTGATGCTTTAAAATTATACGAAGCATGCATTCAAAAATCATTTTCAGTCAGATAAATACTGAAATGGTGTGAAAAATCAACTACCTTTAAGGCAAGACACTACAGCCAAAACAATTGTTTTTTTTATGCACTGGTCATTTTTGAGATTTTGGGATTCTACTTTCACAACATGTCTTCTTTCAGACTAGTGGAAAGAAAACATCCAAAATACAGTGTTTATTTTGTTACATTTTGTCTATTTGCATCTGTAAATTAAATTACAATACAATTTTTTTTAATGACTGTCAGTCAGAAATCTCTACTTTAGTAGCATTTACCTACAACAAAATGTTTATTTTTGTGGATATTCTAAAACCTTTTTCTGGTTCTTAAGGTTTTTTTAAATATAGAAATTGTATTCCTCAATGTTGTGTTTTTTCTGAATTTTTCTGACAGTATTTTTGGATTTATGGAGTGTTAAAAAAAAGATATCCAAAATCATTCTGAAATATGTGTCAACATTTCAAATATGTCAAAAATAAAAAAACTAAATGTTTGATCCTGGCTTTATTCAATGTTCACATTTTTGTTCTGGAAATGTATGCAAATTAGTGCATTTTTAATTAGACAATGCCTAATTTGCATTTTTAAACATTTCAAAAAACGTGCAGTAGTACAACATTTAATGTCTTAATGTTCTGTGATTATGGTGAAATATGGTGTCTTGCCTTAACTGAATAAGCTGTCATGGAAAAGTTCTTTATTTGACCTAACGGTACCTGATGGTTAGGATCTCTCCAAAGTTCAAATCCATGTCATTGACTTGTGCGATGAAGATGGCAGCCAGAGCCTCGTACAGAGCGGTGCCATCCATGTTTATAGTGGCTCCAACAGGCAGCACAAAACGGGTTACACGTTTATCCACATGGTTATTCTCCTCTAGACACTTAAAGGTGATGGGCAGAGTGGCAGAGCTACGGAGAGGCAAATTCTGTCATCATTCACTGATCATCATCATGTTCCAAACTCGAAAATGTAGACGAAAGGAAAGCGTTGACCCATCTTTTTCAGTGGCGAGTAACGGTGGGATGTCTAGTTCCAACAAACACCATAAAAATAACCCATATTGAGAAGAACATATACAAACATCATGTAGTGGGTGACTAAAATATTAATCACATTCTTTTTTGGGTAAACTTACCTTTTTAAACATGTTGTGAAACTCTCATGCTAGTGCTACAGCAAAATAACCCTTTGTAAACTAAAATCGCGATTAATCGCATCCAAAATAAACGGTTTTGTTTACATTATATATGTGTACTGTGTATATTTATTGTGTATATATAAATACACATACATACAGTATATATTTTGAAAATATTTACATGTATATACATTTATATATTTATATTCTTATATTATATATAAATATATTTAATATATAAACATAACATATTTTTCTTAAATATATACATGCATGTGTTTGTATATACATAAATATACACCGTATATGAATAAGAGTTTACAGTCTGTGTTGAATGTGATGAAATAAAAACACAGTGTACAGGACGTAATGACTCAAACGTCATTGAGTTGTTCTCGCATATACGACCAGCGTAATTCCATTCACGAACAAATTATGCAATTCTTTTCTTATGCAATTCTCTTATTGTGCAATTCCCTACAGTAATTCAAAAACAAAGTACTACAAATGTAGTTCAATTTCCAAACGAATTACGCATGAGCCGGTACCATGTAATGAATAGCTCAAAAAGACAAGTCTCCGGGATGAATCTGTTTGATGATTCATTTACTGAACTGAATCGTTCAGAGCAGCTACTGAATCAACATCTTATTATTTTAAGTGATATCTGTAACAAGTTATCATTATTTTCAGTGATATCCGTATCGAAATGATGCTAGCTCTTTGGTAAATTAAAAATAAAATGTATTAAAATGTATATATGTATTGAAAATTATTTCAATTTAAAAGCTCACCTGGAGGAGGTACCGAGTGCAGTGACAAGGGCTTGCAGAAGTCCAGCGATGAACACAAATGGATTTTTACGCGTCACAAGGAAGTAAAGCGAAGGCAGTACGATGATTGCATGTATCAGTAGGCCAATGATGACTGTGATGGTGTACATGCCCAACTGGCCTCCCATTTCTGATATATCATCCATCTCAACTATCTTTCCCGCGATCAGGAACATTATGCCAAGAGGAGCGTACCTGAGGTGGGAAAACAAATTAGATTGTTATTACTGCTTTGGAAAAAATAGTGTTAAACATATACTTAATTAAGGCAAAGAGAATGTCCTAAGTTGTCTAATAAAGTGTTTTTCTATATGGTCATGTTTTGTCTCACGGCGCTTCAGACTGCGACTAAAATGTTCACAAATGCCACAAAAAAAACAATGTGCAACAGTAATTTATAATCTAACAACATGATATCTGAAAGTCGAGGAGGCGTTTGCATGCGTCAATATTGGGTTTCGCCAGTTCACGCAACAAATGACTCAACTGAAGTGATTCTTTTTAATTGAGAGATTCACAAAACAGATCCAAACTCAATCGTGAGTTAGTAGGCTTTGAATCAGATTCATTGAGCCGTTATTGAGTTCACAACTGAATTCCTTACTGCACCATCCGTAATTTTTCCAGTCACATCGGATTCGAAACGGGAACTGTGCTTTGATGGGTTTTTTAGGTTCATATGAATCACCTGGTGAAACATCATGAATCACCAGAGAGTGAAAGCATCAAATTTGGAACAAATTTATAATAAAAATAACTTCAAAAGCTTACAGCTATAACTTAAAGTGTTGTGGTCCATACTAAATTAGGCCTATTGAGCTATCAAAAGGATAGTTCACCCAAAAATGAACATTTTGCCAAAATTTACTCACCCTCATATCGTTCCAAACCTGTAGGAGTTTCTTTCTTGAGGATGTTGAATATAAAAGAAGATATTTTGAAGAATGCTGCTAATCAAACAGTTGATGGTCCCCATTTACTTCCATAGTATTTAGATCCATACAATAGAAGTCAATGGCTACCAGCAACAGTAACATTTTTCAAAATATCTTCTTCTGTGTTCAACTTATGAAAGAAACTCATACAGGTTTGGAACAACATGAGGGTAAGTAAATTATGACAAACTATTCCTTTTTTGTCCATGTAAACCGACCCAAATTCAAATGCTGACCTATACATTGCCATATATATGCCTATTAAATGTTGCCATTTAAATTGTAAGTCAGTGCTAACAATTTATTTAGACTTTAGACACTTTTTTAACTGACAAACGAATGAAAATATGGACTTATCTATTAGCGTCTTAGCAGAGCAATTCATTATTCCAATATTTATTATATGTGACCCTGGAGCACAAAAGCAGTCTTAAGTCGCTGGGGTATATTTGTAGCAATAGCCAAAAATACATTGTATGGGTCAAAATGATTGATTTTTCTTTTATGCCAAAAATCATTAGGATATTAAGTAAAGATCATGTTCCATGAAGATATTTTGTAAATTTCCTACCGTAAATATATCAAAACTTAATTTTTGATTAGTAATATGCATTGCTAAGAACTTCATTTGGACAACTTTAAAGGCGATTTTCTCAATATTTAGATTGTTTTGCACCCTCAGATTCCAGATTTTCAAATAGTTGTATCTCGGCCAAATATTGTCCGATCCTAACAAACCATACATCAATGGAAAGCTTATATATTCAGCTTAAATCTCATGTATAAATCTCAATTTTGAAAAATTGACCCTTATGACTGGTTTTGTGGTCCAGGGTCACATATGAGGGCCACTTTTTAACTCTTTCCTCTAATTTCATTATGTTTTAATTGCTAATGTTCCAGTAAGTCTGCTTGAAATTAAAATTACAAAAACAGTCTGGCAGGTCATGACATGGTTTATCCCATTTTCATTAATTAGAAAAACCACTGTTTGTGAAAACCATGTACATAATGTGCTCAAAGCTGAAAACTTTCCCACTCTAAATCACTCACCACATGATAATGGCAACAAGCCTCATGATGGCCTCATTTAGACAGTCAAAGAAATCCCGTAGCGGTTGACCCTGTTCCTTCATGTTCCCAATGATGAAGCCAAAGCACATGGAGAAGACCACGAGTCCGAGTGCGTTGATTCCATTAACCGTTCCCAGCACTGGTATCACCTCTTCACGTTTGAGTTCCTGCGACCCGTTATTCAAACTGAACAATGTCTCGTTCACCAGAACTTTGACTGTGACCACTCGCTTGCCATATTGCGTTTTAAACTGAAGGTGGTAGAGAGAATAGAAACAGTTACTTGGTTGTGTTTACCATCTTATAGGAAGCTAGATTTTTACTGGTTCTTGTGCATTAAAAACATTACCTGTTGAGTACAAGCTTGCACTAAATTAGGAGGAAACATGTTTCTATTAAAAATAAAAAAAGAATATAATGTTAGAAAAAAAAAAACATCATAAAATTGTCAATTAAAAAAGTACTTTGCCATACCTGATGAGATCGAGGAAGGCATCTGCTGGGCTGACTTGTTCGATCTTCTCCTGTTTGGTGAATTCGTCTTTAGAGCCTCTTCCCGGGTGGATGATGAGCACCATGACGATCCCGATGAACACAGCGATGATAGTGGTGGTGGTGTAGTAAACTACAGCTCTCACACCCATCTTCCCTGAAGCTCGACTGTCCAGAGCGGCCATACCTGCACACAGGTGATATTAGACTGCAATATTAGTTTGTTTCACATGATTCTGTGGATGCATGTGCATATAGTAATGCAATGTAAACTGCATATACATACAATGACAGTCAAAAGGTTGGAAACACCTACTCATTCTACACTAGCATTCAAACGTTTAGGGTTGGTAAGATTTTTTGGCCACACTTTAGTTTAAGGTCCAATTATCACCATTAACTAATTATTAACTATGACTTCTGCCTCAGTAAACTCCTAATTTGCTGCTTATTAATTATGAATAGTTAGTAAGGTAGTTGTTAAGTTTAGGTATGAGGCAAGATTAAGGGATCTAAAATATGGTCATGCAGAATGAGGCATTAATATGTGCTTTATACGTACTAATAAACAGCCAATATGCCAGTAATATGAATGATAATAAACTACTAGTTAATAGTGAGAATTGGTCCTTAAAATAAAGTGTAACAGTTTTTTTTGTTTGTTTTATGCTCACGAAGGCTTCATTTATTTGATCAAAACTACAGTAAAAAACTGTAAAATTGTGAAATATTATTATAATTTAAAATAAATGTTTTCTATTGTAATATATTTTAAATTGTAATTTATTCCTGTGATCAAAGCTGAATTTTCAGCATCATTACCAAAATCTTCAGTGTCACATGATCTTTCAGAAATAATTATGATTTGCTACTCATGATACATTATTGTTATCAATATTGAAAACAGTTGTGACGCTGAATATTTTTATGGAAAAACATTGATATGTTTTCAGTATTTTATGATTAATTTAAAAGGTAAAAATTGTATTTGCATTTATTTGAAATAGAACTTTACTTACACTTTGGATCAATTTCATGCATCCTTGTTGAATAGAAGTATTAATTTCTTTAAAAAAAAAAAATCTCACCCCAAACCTTTGAATGGTAAAATATATTATGACTTTTTTAGACTTATTTGGATATTAAGTCATCAAAACTACGAAATAACACAAATGGCAGGAATTATCTTTTGACTTCAAAATGTGAAACTCTCTTATATTTGAGCTTCTTTGTCTAGATTTTGCAACTTTTTGGGCTGATTTTTCTTCGCACTTAAGGCTATAGTTGTTGAATTAAAGCTTTTAAGCTTTTATATTTGAATACAAAAAAAAAAAGTAACTAGACGCTTTCAGACCAAACATAAAATCAGTCAAATTCAGTGTGAAATTCAAAAAGAAAGAAAGAAAGAAAGTCTCTACATTGATGCTCAACAACAATAGCTTGTATAGGAGTCAGACAGTATATTTCCTGAAGGTCACTGACCACGACTGCCATTCAGCGTTTCTCTCTATAGGACAGAAACAGCCATTGTATTGAACTATGTATGTCTTCCATTATTGTGTATGGTGCATGTGTGTGTGCGTGTCTGATCCTAAGTAGTGATCTCACTGCCCCCAACCCCATAAAACCCCTCAGCTTTACACCCTACAGTGGCCTGGGAACCTTCTGTACAGGTCATGTTCTCGTCCTGCTGCTCTCATTAGTTCCCGTCTCCATGGTAACGATGACTTCCCTGCCAGAGTCTTATAAAGTCTTATTCTCCTATACCGCAGAGTAATTACCTCACATACACACACACATACAGTCTTCAAAGACGAATTGTGTGTGAACCTCACAAAGAAACTCATCTAATGAGAGCTCAATCTTAAGCTCAATCAGCGAACGGCCAGAATTTGTGGATAAACTAAGTCTGTCTGTTCCATCAAGTTGCTGTTTAATCAGAAACTTAAATATTAAACTGCAGCGTGTGATTTGAATAATTCCTCAAATTTTGAGAAAAGGCTTTGAGAAAAGGCTTATGATTTTTACACAGTGGACAATAAAGTGGGTGGAAAAATAGATTCAAACCATATCTAGAGATGAGAATATCACAGATTTAAAGGCGGACTTTTTGATCTGACTCATAAACAACCTGTATATATAGCAATATTTGATGAATAAAAAGTTAAAAAGAACAGCATTTATTCAGAATAGAAATCTTTTGTAACAATATAACAAAACTGTTTGGGGACAGTAATTCTTTTTTTTTAAAGAAATTAATACTTTTATTGAGCAAAGATATGTCAAACCAATAAAAACGTGGTAGTAAAGGCTTGTACTGTTACAAGAGATTCCTATTTGGAATAAATGCTGTTCTTTTTTATTTTTATTCATAAAAGTCAAAAAAATTCTGAAAAAAGTATCACGGGGTCCAAAAAAATATTTTTACTCACGTTAGTGAAATGACTCGTGAATGCCGTTTCATGTGGGCTCTATAGCATAAAAGCAGCTGTTTAACTATCAAAGATGGACAAAAACTAAAAGCATTGTCTTTTTTATTCTATATAAGCTGTGTTTGTGCCACATCTGTCTGGAAACTGTTTGTGGCTTTATTTAGAAAGCAGCAAATGCTATTTATACACAGAGAATGTGTGTGTGTGTGTGTGTGTGTGAGAGAGAGAGAGAGAGAGAGAGATGACTGAAAGGAGCTTTTGTTTCTTTTCTCAGTATGGTGACTTTGACCTGTGACCTCTTGTCTGTTTGGAAAGTGACCATCAAAGCACTGACCTCACACACGCTCTCACCTGCTCTATGTTGAACCTATGTTGACCTTCCTTAAGATTTATTTTTAAACACAACAGGCCTAGAAGCTGAACTAGCCTTGTTGAAGATCTCAAAACGCTGACCTCACACACGCTCTCACCTGCTCTATGTTGAACCTATGTTGACCTTCCTTAAGATTTATTTTTAAACAACAGGCCTAGAAGCTGAACTACCCTTGTTGAAGATCTCAAAACTAACTGAATTCTTTTTAAAACTATTATATTCTTACGCGTATATGGTTTTGCAAATACATTTACAGCTGAAAAAACAGAATCGCTTCAGCTGCACGAGTTACATAATATCTGCTGTCCCATTTGAGCCTGACCAAATCAGATTCGGCCCGTCCCGTTCCCCTGCATCATGTGTTTGTCTCAGACTCCTGCTCAGTGCCTACCTGTGATTAAACTGGACACCAGAAGAGGGAGCACCAGCATCTGCAGCATTCTCATCAGCAGCTCTCCAGGAAAGGAGAAGTACTTCACCTCTCGATAGGACATTTTATACGGCCGCAGTCCGAATCCCAGAATTATACCTGTGAGAAAAACACACATGCACCTTTAATTGATCTGTAAAAAAAAATTTTGCATTTAGCTTTTTTTTTTTTTAGTTGGAGTGTTTAGGTTGTTATCAAAACAAGCCTAAAGAAAAGCTAATGGAATTTCTATCACAATTTGGAACTAATCATAATGGGATCCAAAGGGAAACAGGATGTTAGTTTGTATTTAAAAAACAAGATTTCCAGTTCATCATATTGGTTCCAAAGTATCATAAAAATTCAATTGAAATGTTCAGTATTCCTTTACAACTTTTTTTAAAAGCTAAGATTCAGTGTTTTATGAAATCCAATGCGAAAAATAAGATCTAATATATAAGATGTTGAATATGATGTTGGCATAACAAAATACTTGCTAAATAATGCTGTATGACATTAAATATGTTCCCTTGAAACATTAATGTATGTAATGTAAATTAGGAGATTAATCAGCTATTTTTTGGCCATTTTGAGATTCACAATTTTATAAATTTCACACACACACTAGTGCTGTCAAACGATTAATCGCACCCAAATTTACATAATAAATATACACAGCACACCTACATATATTATGCAAACAAAAACCTATTTTGGATGCGATTAATTGTTTGACAGCACTAACACACACACACACATGTATATAATATATTAAGGTTATTTTATGTAATGTTAAACTTATAAAATTGTGAATTCTAAATAAATATTTTTTGTATTATTCATTTTTTTGGTTTTATATTAAATTTGTTTATTCATGAATATTACATTTTAACCCATTTTATATAACACGTTTAGCTTTATATTTAATTGCATTTTTATTATTTATTTTATTCCATTATAATATTATTAAATTTTTTATTGTATGCAATTTTTACTTTTATATTTATTTGCATTTTGATTCAATTCCAATATTATGTAAATCTACATTTGTGGGTGTTTTTTTCCCTTTCAGAGTAGTAGGCACAGACAGTCATCTCAACATCAAACATCATCTCACCAATGATGACGGCTGCGACTGTGAGGATGACGAAGGCATTCCGCCTGAAGAAGCCTTTGACGTCATCAGTGGTGATGTTCTGTACGGTGTTGCGCGCCCGCTGTGAGCGCTCTGTGAAGCCGGCCCGCAGCTGCTGCACTCTGCTGCGCTGCAGACGCGTCTCCCCGTTACTCCGAGTCATGCCTGATGGGGGCGCCACACCGGAAACACCAGACACCGCTGAACGATTAACGGGAAACACTCCGCTTCGGGCAATAACTGCAGAGAACAGCATACAGGTAACCTCTCTAATGCAATAACCAGCTAAGTAATAATAATATTAGAGGTTACTCAATTTTTTACATTTTCTTACGAAATTGTGAGTGCACCGAAAAAAAGTGGTGTAGGATTTACATTGAAACAATTGCCACTCAGAAATTCCTAGTAAATTTCACAAAAAAAATTACAAAGATACAGCAAGTAACGTTGAATTAACTGTGAAATTTTAGAAGGCAGAAAGGCTGAAATAGTATTTCTTGTAAAACGTACTTATTTACAACTTGCGTGGCGTTTTCTCGTACAAAAATTGCCGACAATTTTGTGTTTTTTACTGTGTTTGCATCACTGCACAGTAAAAAAAATGATTTTGTCATACTTGTAAATTTGTAAATAAAACAAAGATTATTGGAGTACGTTTAAAAAAAAATACTATTTCACTCTTTCTACTTCAATATTAATTTTTTTTCATGGTAGGTGTCTGCAAATCAAAAGAGATTAAACAATTGGATTGGTCTATGTCATGTTTTAGCTTGTCTTATCATCCACAAAGTGAAAATCATGAATCACATCTTCAAGATATGTACAGTAATAGCACACTTTTCTTTAACAGACCGCAAGATTTGACCGTATTATAATAATTAGGTTAGTGGTTTGTTCAAAGCAACAATAATAGTGATGCTTGCCTAAAACTAAAACACTTGAAACAAATCTAAATTGTAAAAAAAAAAAAAAAAAAAAAAAATTTACGGTTAAAAAAAGTGCATTTTACAAGAAAATACTGTTTCAGTTTTCTAGGTCAAATTTCATGTTAACTCAATGTGTTACTTTCGGTTTTCTTTAATTATTTGTGAAATTTACTAGCAATTTCTGAGCGAAAATTGTTTCTACACCATTTTCTTTAAATGTGAAATTAAATTTGTAGTACACTCTTTAAAAACAAAGGTTCCAAATGGGGTTTTCGCAACAGTTCCATAGAAGAACCATTTTTGATTCGGTTCCCTAAAGAACCTTTCAGTGAACAGTTCTTAAAAGAACCATTTTTTTCTCAGTGTGAAAAACATTTGATAATCTATAGAACCCTTTTCCACTATATAGAACCTTTTGTGCAATAGAAAGGTTCTATGAATATTAAAGGATCAGATGCCAATAAAGAACCTTTATTTTTAAGAGTGTTAAGAACCTTTTGAGGTTCCATGGATGCTAGAGGTTTCTCTTAGAACCATTGATGGCAATAAAGAACCTTTATTTTGAAGAATGTATGTTTTTTGTCATTTGGAAAGATACACATCCAATGCATCCAAATTTAGGTTCTCTTCACCAAATAATTTTTATTTGACTAAAAGTCCCTCTCAGTCAGTACATTAAATTCTTGTACCATTTGCATACAAACAGTCAGACTGCAAACATGTGTCCGAATGATTTCATTACAAGTGACTTTAGCACGTCAGCGCACAGGTCTCTGAAACGCAGCCAGATGCGTCTGCGCTCAAAAAGTTACTGAGTACTGCTGCTATCTTTCCACGTGTGCTAGGAACACAGCCAGACCAAACATTGCCACTCTCCCTCTCACACACTTGGACTCACATGGTCTGAGATTTAGAACAATAACAGACAGTTACTCACATCAAAATAAGGGATTCGGTCCAACCCTTCCTCTGATGAAGATCCTCTGCGCTGAGAGCCTGGAGAGAAGTGTGTGCTTAGAAAGAAAATCACAGGAGTTTGCAAGGAAGGGACTGCAAGCGTGAAGGGTGTGAGTGAGAAGGACAGGGAAGAGCCAATAACAGAGTGGAGGGAAGATGAGAAGGGGCGGAGCATGCTGAAAAAGAGAAGCTCTTTCACACACAAGAGAGGAGGAACTGCCAGCTCGACTGTGGGAGGGGCTTTGGAAAGAGCTCCTCCCACTTTAGATGAAGAGATTGTTTTCACATGCAGTTAGAGCCACATGGTCTGAGACCACTCTGTTTTTCCACAAATTGTGGACACAGCTTGTAACAAAAACTGATTACTAACCTAATGAAGAGAAGTCGTGGCCTAATGGTTAGAGAGTCGGACTCGTAACCCAAAGGTTGTGGGTTCGAGTCTCAGGTCCGGCAGGAATTGTAGGTGGGGGGAGTGAATGTACAGCGCTCTCTCCCACCTTCAATACCACGACTGAGGTGCCCTTGAGCAAGGCACCGATTTTTGGAGCAGTGGGCAGCCACAAAAATGGCTGCCCACTGCTCCGGGTGTGTGTTCACGGTGTGTGTGTGTTCACTGCTGTGTGTGTGCACTTAGGATGGGTTAAATGCAGAGCACTAATTCCTAGTATGGGTCACCATACTTGGCCACATGTCACGTCACTAATGTGAACATCTTTGAGATGCTCTTTGGATCATTTTCAAGTCATCTGGGTCATGATCAAGTCTTGTAACAACTTGTGGGCTCTACTCCAAGTCAGTTAAAATGATATTCACAACCCATTTCACTTGCATAATCTGACATATTTGGGTGAAGCGAGGTATTAGTAAGTAAGTCAATTTTATTTATAGAGCACATTTAAATTCAGCTTACACTGACCAAAGTGCTGTACAAAACAATCATAAAATACAGTAAAGTATCAAATGAAATATCAATTAAAATCCAAGATAACAATACTAATCCATAAATTAAAAATCAGGAAAGGCCATAGAATAAAGATACGTTTTAAGTCTAGACTTAAAAATCGAAATAGACAGAGCACTCTTAATGTCAGGTGGCAACTGATTCCATAACCGTGGAGCAGCTACCGCAAAGGCTCTGTCACCTTAAACTTAAGTTGTGACCGTGGGACATATAAAAGAGCTTTATTAGCAGATCTGAGAGACTTAGGAGCTGAATTAAATTAGATAAGATCAGAAATGTATGATGGGGCTTGTCCATTAAGTGCTTTGAAAACAATCAACAAAATTTTGAATTGAATTCTAAAGGAGACTGGAAGCCAGTGGAGCGACGCTAAAATTGGAGTGATATGATCACGTATTTTTGCATGAGGTGTGATGGATTGACTTTTTAATGATAAAAACACCCTGGAATGTACTGACAACATAACTTTTATAACAACAACAAACAAAGTTAGGGGATCCGGGATGGCGTTCCATTGATCGGAGGAAATGACTAATTACTTCTGATTAGCCAAGGATTCATCCATTTTCCAGTGACGTTTATACGTAACTGAGAGTTAGCTTACACATCAAATAACCATCAATAATAGGCCCAGACATTTTTCTTTGTACTATACATTTTCTGTGCTGGGAATATTTGTATAAATACTAAACACCTTGTCCATTAAGTGCTTTAAAAACAATCAGTAAAATTTTGAATTGAATTCTAAAAGAGACTGGAAGCCAGTGGAGCGACGCTAAAATTGGAGTGATATGATCACGTATTTTTGCACCAGTTAACAATCTGGCCGCTGCATTCTGGACCATCTGCAAACGAAGATTGAGGAAGACCTAGGTATAAGGAATTACAATAGTCCAATCCACATATGGAGTGAGACTGTCTAAGTTACTAACTATAGAGTTTCTGGTTTTAGAGGGACCAAAAATAATCACCTCAGTTTTTTCATTATTTAGCTGGAGGAAATTATTCGCCATCCAGATTTTAATGTCTTTCAGACAGTCCATAAGAGGCTGCAGAGAATTTCTAGATTTTAATGGAACGTATAACTGAGAATCATCAGCGTAGAAATGAAAAGATATATTATATTTCCTAATTATATTACCAAGTGGAAGCATGTACAGATTAAAAAGTAATGGCCCCAGAATGGACCCTTGAGGAACCCCACAAGGGAGAGAAACTGATGATGAGGAAAACTGGCCGATAGCCACTGAAAGTGTCCTGTATTTAAGATATGACTTAAACCACGATAATGCCATATCCTTAATTCTCCCAATGTTCAAGGCGTGACAAAAGGATGTCGTGATCAACGGTGTCAAAAGCGGCACTTAAATCCAATCAAATCAAAACTGCATTTTCACCAGAGTCAACCGCAAGTAGCAAATCATTCATCACTTTTAGTGATGTATTAATTATTTTTTTGTATTCAACAGAAGAACAAATGTAGGAGTGAGGTGATTTTGGAGGCGGGGTTATTCGAACATTGAAGTTGTGGAGCTGGTTTTTGATAAAAAGATACATTTATTTAAAAAAAGAAATGTTTTGTATATATAGTTTATGAATAATTGTAGAAGTTTAGCAGTGAAAGTGCTGTCTAAGCAAATTAAGTATATTGTAAAAAAGAAAAGTCTAAAAATTTAATGAATATGAATAAATAAAGTATGATATAATGAATAAAGTTCATTATTTTAATTAATTTATGTAAATAATACATGTTATGCTGTAATGAAAAAGCAGTTGCTTATCTGCGCAAATTTTAAATATGCATAAAAATTTATAAAAGAAAAGTTTTATTTCTTTGATTATTTATTCGTCCATGTCCATTAACGTGTATTACATAACATTACATATATTTTACTTTTTTTAAGTTAAAAAACTTCTTTAGTGAAATGTATTTTTAATAATGAATTTATTTATTCAACTAATACATGTTTGTTGCTGTATTGAAAAAAAAACATTTGTATAAGCAGTCATGAAATATATTTAAAATACTGTTTAAAAAGTGTTTTAAAGACCAGTTTTATTCATTTATTAATTAATGTAATACATATTTATTTTTTTAATGCTTTGGTAACATTGTGCTATTCTACAGTCATGCAATTAAAGCTCATTTGAAATTAACTTAATTGAATCTAATATGATTTCGTTTTTAATACAATCCATGTTTTCTGTGAAGTTTATTGTGTTTCTGAAAACTTTCTTGGTTTTGCATCATCAGTCCATTTGTCATTTAAAACTTGCAAACGAGCTGAGTGGGATAATATATATGATATTGTGTGGTTTTGTTTTTGGCACCAAGAGTGACTGGAGTGAAATCTGGCTGCTGATCAGATAAGATTCGCAGCTCCGTTTGCACCGTCTCTCTCTTCTTTCAGGAAGTCAGAGTTTCATCATATGTTCGGTGAAAAGGGAAACTCACAGAGGAACTGTCTATGCTAAGAACAGACACTCAGAGCAGAACGCAGAGGTTAATGCGAGAATTTAAAAGAATTACAAATTGATTTGAAAGGAAACACTGGTGCTTTAAGAAATTTGCACAACAAAGAGTGTTGGAATAGTTAGAGTCTTCTGTGTGTGTGTGTGTGTGTGTGTGTCTATACTCAATGTTACTTTCAACATCTTTTCAGCAGCGTCTGCCTCACCTGGAGAAAATCTAGCTCAGGTGAGCAGAATAACCCTGAACACTGTCTGCTAAAAGCCCTAAAAGGGCTCATTACAAGAGATTGGGCAACCCTGAGTGACATTATTGTTATTTCACCTGATGATTGTGGTGGTGGTATCAGGTGACTCTGCGATGCCTATTATAATGGAAATAAAGTTATAGTCAAATGTAAGCCTGCTAAGTGTGTAATTTTACACACTTGATGTTAAAATACTTTCACCTATCCCGGATTAATATGCAAAGACAATTGGGTTGTGGGTTGTTGGTTACTTTCCCAAAAAAAAGTGTGGATCTTTTTTTTTTTTTGGTGACGCAAATTACACACTTCAGCTTTAAAATGTGGGGGTAGAAAAATATGCAAAGACAATTGGGTTGTGGGTTGTTGGTTACTTTCCCAAAAAAAAGTGTGGATCTTTTTTTTTTTTTTGGTGACGCAAATTACACACTTCAGCTTTAAAATGTGGGGGTAGAAAATTACTCTGTAATGAATTCTTCTGTTTTGGAATCTATTATTCTTAACATTTGACACTTCATTATATTCTATTCAAGAAATGTGGTTCTCTATATGAACAAATATTAAATATATTTTAATTTTAAAAAGAAAATTTCTTTAAAGTTTTCATTCATTCATTCTGTATGAGCAAACATTAAATAGATGAAAAAATTATTACATATTTATTATTATGCATTTATTATTACTATTATTTATATTTTATTCAAGACATTGAATATGAAGTAAATAACTACAAACTTGAATCAGTGATTATCAGTGAAAATCTATAAAGCTGCATAATCTAATACAAAAGCCAAACAGTTATTTACAGTTTATTCTAGTAGTGTTTATTGTGTTATAATATCTTGTGCATTATTTACAGATACTTTTGTATGTTAAGTTACCATAACATATTAACAAGGTTACCATAATTGTTCAGATTATTTCAGTTAATTTGTTCAAATAAATTATCTGACACACAGTAAATGGACATTGTATATAAAAAAAAAAAAAAACTCCATTCCATGGTGGTAAAGCTCATTTCTGAGCCTGAAGTAAAGGCAGCTATAGGTGGAGGGGTGAACGCGGGGTTAGGAAGTCATTTTGATAGAGTTTGCCATTGTAAACTGTTTGAAGGACCCATACAAACACACAGCGGGTCAGGGGCATTTTGGGAAATGATAAAAGAGGGACGCCTGAATTAGGAGCTGGGTAACTTAGATTTGGAGTTTCCATGGAAACACTGGTTGGGAACGACAGGCAAGACTGGGAAACATCTGCTTGTGTCTGCTTTCTGTTCAGCTTTTGTTACTGAATGCCGAAGAGGGGAACCAGTTATTAGGAGTTTCATTTGCAGAATTTTCTTACTCGTTTTAACAGCATGAGTCAAGCAGATGACACATTTGTTTTATAGATGTTTTCTTTGCAGGTGAATCAATAAAGTGAGGTTAAACTAAGGTAAGAGGCAGGCCTGACTGTATAAGGGCAGGGGACTTCTGGGAAGTGTGACATCATTGAAGAGTGAGTGTTTATCTGCGGACACATGACTGCAGGCGAACACCAGCTAATTTTGATGCATGATGTGTAATAAAAGCCAGGAATCAGTTAAGTCAGGCAACAGTCTCATGAACCACCAAAATAAAATAACAAAAAACAATTATTGCAATTTAAAATAACAGTTTTATATTTTAATATACTTTCAAATAATTTATTCCTGTGATCAAAGCTGAATTTTCAGCATCATTACTCCAGTCTTCAGTGTCACATGATCTGTCAGAAATCATTCTAATATGCTGATTTATAATCAGTGTTGGAAACAGTTGTGCTGCTTAATATTTTTTGGGACCTGTGATACTTTTTTTTTTTTTTAGGATTCTTTAATAAATAAAAAGTTGAAAAGAACAGTGTTTATTAAAAATATAAATTTTGTATTACAATACGCTACTATTCAAATGTTTGGGGATCAGTAAAAAAAAAATTCTTTCTTTTTTTAAAAGAAATTAATACACTCTAAAAAATGCTGGGTTAAATATAACCCAGCGCTGGGTGGAAACCCTACATATTTAAATCTTACATATGTATTTCTCAATTGTTCTATAGTCTGGAAGGTGAAAAAGAAAATGCATCTGATGTCTTATCACTCAGGTCTGTAGCTCAAACAGTGTGGGCTAAACTCACTCTGTTGCACCAGAAGTTCAAACTTAGGGTTAGAGATTTGCTCGAACTCCCAGGGAACATTACATCACTTTCGTTCACTCTCCGTCCCTTCCAAGAAGACCTTTAAAACCTGTCTGCCTCTCTGCTGCATTATGGCCATGTATCTCAGACCTGTGAGACAGGGTGGGGGGTTTCCCAGGGGACGGGGCTGTATTTGGGGCAGGTGATGCGATCCGTTCTCTCTACCCTCCAGAGAACAGAGACAGTGGGAACGCAGGGAGTTATGGGGCGGCTTTGTGCGGCCGTGGCATTGTACTCCAGGGTTCCCAGGATCAAACTTCAAACATCACCTCCCCATGCTGCTGCACTGTTGTTCTGCTGCACTCGCAGGACAACGAGAGCTAAGTACATTGGCTCTGAATGGAAGGAGGGAGATCAGCTCACTAAAACACTGCTTGCTCACGCTGAAACAGCATGTGAATTAAATAAGCACGGCTGAACCCGAGTCAGAAGTCTAGCGTATCGATACGATCTCTTTATGTATGAGTCTGCTGTGATTTGTTTGCTCGGTTTAATGTCTGCTGCTTATGCCTCCGCGTGCATTTCTGTTTCAACAGGTGCAGTCTGAAAGATTTCACTATTTGCATGCACTTTAATTTAGAACAACCAGACATTCTTAATAAGGTCTAAATTAGTGCTATACGTAGCAAAGCTGCCGTCTGGCCGGGTTAACAGTGGTTGTTGTGTGCTTCTTCGCCAGTTTATAATGAAGTGCTGTGACTGTGATGAGTTTGGCTGCAGCCGAGCACAGAATCCGGATCAGTTTGCCGCAGCTTTTGTGTGCTGCATGTTTTAGGTTTCCCTCTCTAACAAGAGCGCAATAGCGGCTTCCTTCATTTTTAAACGATGCGGTTTGACGTATTTCATGTAATAAGCCAAGATTAACAATAGCAGTTTATAATGGAGAGAATATAAAGGCTGCTGGTGTAACAATAGCACTTTATGGGTCTTCTCAGGCGTCTGATTTCTTTGTCATTCATCAGAGAGAGCCTGAAATCCAGCCGTGGGAAAGACAAAACCAACTAAATGGATAAATGGCTTTCAAAGTTATTGTAGAGCTAGAACATGAAACAAATTAATTTTAAAATACAAATAGGCTGCGCATTTTCATTTGGGACACGATCAAAACGCTAAAAAGCGCCATCTAGTGGACAAATCAGACATGCGCGTCCAAACTTTAGTGATGAAACGTGTACATGATGTTTATTCTAAGCCACCTAGTGGACAAATCAGGCAAAGAACACTATGTACCAGCAAAAAAAAAAAAAAAAAAAGTATTTGGTCTGAATTTTTTTTTTTAAAGAATGATGTTATTGATTTATTATCTAAAGGTTTATGCTTAAATTCTTGAAAATAGTTTTGTATACTTTTTCAAAACGTTTTAAATGGATTATTTGGAATGGCTAGTAAAAGAAAATCAGCCAACAAATATCCATCATATACATTTTCATCCTTCAGTAGAAAAAAATATTACAAATATGAAATATTAAAATGCATGTTAATTCTATCTATCTATTCTATCTTTTAATATTCTTATTACCGATATTTACTTTTTTCCCCCTTTTTGTTGTTATACCGTTCTTATATATTTTATATTTTAAAATGTGTTATGTGTTATACATTAAATGTGTTTATAATATTAATATTGATATTAAAATATATCACATTTTGGTCACTACACAAGTCCCATATTATATTTCTGACTTCTACTATTATATTCTACTATTATAAATAAATAAAACCTAAAATGTAACAAAAAGTCTAAATAGTAATAAAAAATGACAAAAGCACATAACAAAATGACTAAAAATTAAGCTAAAATTAAAACAGAAATTATAATAATAAAAGCTAATTCAATAGTAATATTTAAAAAGAATGCCAAACGCATATAAAAATAAAATGAAACTAATAATTCTCATACTTCTATTTCTGACACTACAATTAAATTAAAATATGCAAAATAATGCACCTTCAGTACTTTTTCATCAGTGAAAACAAACTGCAAAATAGATCAAAACGGGAAACAATAAAGTGCTGATATTATGATGACTTCATGAGCTCCGCCCTGTCTGCTGTTAAAGGGTTTAGGAAGAGAGGAGCAGATGGCTTTAGCAGCCGCACACCTGTTACACTCAGAGAACTGAGTCCTTCCTTCCCGCTTCACACAGTGCATGCTGGAGGTCATGAAGATGATGAGCGTTCAGGACTGGCTCCGGTCTGCTCTCTCTGCTGCTGGACTCTCTGGAGAACATGGACTATATGGAGGCCTGGGATCTGTGTCTGAGGTTACTGGAGCATCTGAGTTTGGATCTGATCGCTCAGGTGCAGTGTTTGCTGGAGGACCGCACGGTGTGCCTTCAGTTTCTGGGCTCATTGTGGGCAGATGATCTCTCCACCTGGGCCTTTCTGATCATCTAGACCTTCAAGTCACTTCTACAAATCAGCGGAGGATGATTTTCCAGAAGATTTCACTGCAGCAAAGTCTTCTAACTGACTCTGATAGCATCATACTCTGCTCAACATATATAAAAAAGAAAGGCTTAATTTGCTGTGCATTTTTGATTATTATTAATATGTGAAGTCAAAGATCAATCAAGAAAATTAACTTTGCACCTGTCAACTCTATATAATTGTAATTTTCATAACGCTTGTATTCACGATAAACAGAGTAATATGAAACACAAATAAAGTGAAGGACCTTTAATCATCTCATGTTTACAATTCACTTCACAAAATTGTAAAAAGAACAAAACAAGTTAAATTAAATGTAAACATAGTAAAATGAAATATAAATACTGAATTAATAATTAATTATTTATAATTGTACACTATTTTAATGCAATTTTATTCAATATAAACATTCAATAATAAACTGAGGGATCTTTAAATGCTACATGTTTCTATGTTACTACAACTAAAATTTACTTCATAAAATTATTAAAAAGTGAATAAATATAAAAACAGTAATGTGAAACATAAGTACTAAATTATAAATAATTATTTATAATTTAATGACTATTTTAAATAAAATGTTATTTAATAAAAACTGCAATGTTAAAAAATAAACGGAGAAACCTTTAAACGCTACATGTTTGTGTGTTGATACTAAAATTTAATTTATAAAATTATTTTAAAAGTAAATCAATGTAAACACGGACGGACCTTTAATCACCACGTTTCCATATTAATAAATCTAAAATTTACTTCACAAAATTATATATGAAAAATACAGCAAAAATATTGTTGACTAGTAGTTTTAAAAGATCAAATAAAATAATAAAACGCGTTTTACAGAAACCTGTGGGTAAAACTAAATTTCCCATATTTGGCGTGTAAAGAACCCACATAAAAAAACAATTTACATGGGGGTCCTTTTCAGGGCGCATTCAGCATTCTTGACTAAAACTGAGGGAATATCCAAACTTATTTATTTATCTCAAGCTCTGTATACTGCCCCAAGAGTAGTTAAATCAGTGAATTCAATTTTATTTAAATTTATATGGAAAAATAAAACACATTATTTACGTAAATTCCATATGGTGAAAGAGTATGAACATGGAGGGGAATCGAAAATCGATTCCAATTCCAGAATCGGATACTTAAGGTCAGGAATCGGATACTTCTTGTAAAATTAAAATTTCGATTCCGCCTATCGATTCCTGTGTGCGTTTATATATATATATATATATATGTATATATACGTTAACATGTTGCAAAAGAGGTGTCACCACCAACATGACCACGCACTTTGATTTAACAGATCATTAACAAGTGAACACGATTCAAACAACAACGTGATTCTTTTCCTATTACAATGATTCATCTGTTTCATTCCTCAAACTTTGACATGTGCGATCACAACGTTGTGATGGATAGATTTGTATATGATACGTTATCTCTTGGTTCTTCCTTGCAGCATTCGATTCACACCAGTGTGATTTGAAGCTGACCTAAAGAGAGCAGCTGTCATGTATATGAATGAGACCGCTTAACAAACAGTCTTTTCAACCACACAGTATCATTTATTTCTGTGTTACGAACATTCAAATAATCACAGAAGTACTGGGATAAAAGTTTATAGCGCGGATATAAACTCTGATGTGTACAGTAGCGATCAAAATAGAGTAAATCACCTTTTGAAAGTAATTTGACACTTCAAATAAAGATTTACCAATTACATTGTTACGCCAGTAGGTGGCGAAACGAGGTTAAAATGTATTGTCTTTGAATCATTCAAAAACGCTGATTTATCCAGTAATGAAACAATAAAATATTGAGTGAGTCATTGAATTATTCATTCATAAATTACATGTGATTTTGTTTAGTTGTCTGTCTGATGCTTTTTTCTTCAGAATCGTGAGAACCACAATCTCCATTAAAAAAAAAAAAATTTTTTAAACTCACTTTATTCAGAATCGTGCAGCTCTATTTTGCACACAAAGAGCTCTTAAACAAGTCCAGTTTTTATGTAGACGACTGATTTTTGTTCATGGTATTCAGCTGCAACTAAATGTTTTGCAAAAAGAGACAGAATAAAAAAGCCTATGTTTGATATAATACGTGACCCTGGACCACAAAACCAGTCTTAAGTAGCACAGGTATATTTGTAGCAATAGCCAAAAATACATTCCCAGCTAACAATTTTTGGTTCATGGAACGTTAGTTTTTGGTTCCCAGAACGTTATTTTTTATGGTTTGTTTTTGGTTAGCCAGGAACGTTTTTTTCCTAGAACGTTATTATTACGCAATTAATCCATCTTGGTTTGGTGGTTCAGATGTGTTTGATCAGGGTTGGTGCTAACTTCCACAAAAAAATTTTTTTTTGTGGATTCACAACATTTATTCTGTTAAATATTGTATTCTAGATCTATTGACGTAGTTTTTGTTCAGAACTGTTGTTCTTTCTGTTCTATGGCAGTAGTATGAATTATATCTAGCTGAGTCAAAGGGTTGACATCTGTGATAACTGATCACAGTTTTTCATTGTTAAAAACTGACCACAGATGTTCTAAAATATGGATATAATTTTAGGCTCAGTGACTAACACCTTGAAGATACATGAACAGAAACGTGCACTCTTCTAGCTAGGGCTCAAACAGATCAACCTCCTGACCAGAGATCGTCTTATTATTGGGAGATGCGGGAGTCTGTAGTACTTACCACTGGAAAAAGTATAACGGCTATCACGTAAAGGGACCTCAGACAATCATATAATGGCAGTGACGCCAGTGGCTGGCATTCACAGTTTTATGACAGACATATAATTTTAGCAATTTTATGCAGGTGAGAAGCAAATGTTTCATCATAAGTTTAAGTTTCGATTCTCTTTACTGGGTGTGGACTGAAGAGCAGATATGGAACATGGCAAGCTGTTTTAACATTTAATCCATAAAACGTACTAGTATCTATTTTCATGATACTAGTACTTATTAGCTATTAGTTTTGTATTCCTTTAGGTACTAGTACTTCTTTATTGGCTACTAGTGCTTATTTCGTAGGTACTAGTATCTTTTTTAAAGATTCTGGTACTTATTCATTAGATACTAGTTGTATTATTTATTACATACACTGTTAGAAATCGCTGTAGTTTTAGCAGCACAGTACTGTAAAAACCTACAGTACAATACCACGTTTATACATTATAGTAAAATACTGTATTTTATATTGCATTCTGGGTAATTTAGACTTGGCAGGAAAATTTTACAGTATATTTTAGTGTTGCTGTAACCTGACTGTAATACGCCAGGCAATAATACAGGATTGCTGTAAATAGCGCGCCACCTGACATCACACAGACAGAACACAACTGCTGCTGACCGGAGAGAGAAGCAGAACGGCGGATTTCTGGACGTTTGGTAAGTTAATTTGATTATTATGTTTTTATTCTATAATATACAGTGCCGTGAAAAGGTTTTTGCCCCCTTCCTGTTTTTTTGTTTATTTTTTGCATATTTGTCACACTTAAAAGATTCAGATCATCAAACTAATTTTAATTGAGACTCAACCTGTTTAATCCAAAACATTTTTCAGACATGAAAATATCCAGGTGAGGTGTCATTAGTCACCCTTTGAAGTAATGATTATTTTTTGAAAAGTGTGTGAAAAAGTGTGTTTTATGGTTGGTCACAATTGTGACCGGTGGGTTAATGTGTATATACTGAATTAACATATTTCTGCAGTCATAACAGTTGTTATATATCTCAGCCCAGCTATTTGAAACTCTGTTTCATCACATTCCAGGGTTACTATTATGCATCAAAACCCTTATGGATAGGAATACTGAAAAAAAAATACAACCATTAACATACGCTGCCATGAAAAGTTTTTTGCCCCCCTTCCTTAATTTTTTGCATATTTGTCACACTTAAAAGATTCAGATCATCAAACTAATTTTAATATTACACAAAGATAATGCAAGTAAATGCAAAATGCAGTTTTTAAATGATGGTTTCATTTATTAAGGGAAAAAAACTCTCCAAACCTACCTGGCCCTATGTGAAAAATTGATTGCCCCCTCCTGTTAAATGATGAAAGAACTGTGATTAACCACATTATTTTAGAAAGCTGAGTTAAATTTCACTAGCCACACCCAGGCCTGATTACTGACAGACCTGTTGAATCAAGAAATCACTTAAACGGAACCTGTCTGACAAAGTGAAGCGTGCTTAAAGAGCATCACATCATGCCGCGATCTAAAGAAATTCAAGAACAGATGAGAAACAAAATAGCTGACATGTATCAGCCTGGAAAGGGTTATGAAGCCATTTCTAAGGCTTTGGGACTCCAGTGAACCACGGTCAGAGCCATTATCCACAAATGGAGAAAGCTTGGAACAGTGGTGAACCTTCCCAGGAATGGCCAGCCTACCAAAATTACTCCAAGAGCGCAACGACAACTCATCCAGGAGGTCATAAAAGAACCCAGAACAACATCTAAAGAACTGCAGGCCTCACTTGCCTCAATTAAGGTCAGTGTTCATGATTCAACAATAAGAAAGAGACTGGGCAAAAACAGCATCCATGGGAGAGTTCCAAGGCAAAAGCCATTGCTGACCAAAAAGAACACAAAGGCTTGTCTCACATTTGCCAAAAAATATCTTGTTTATCCCCAAGACTTTTGGGCAAATATTCTGTGGACTGATGAAAGGTGTGTGTCCTGTTACATCTGGCGTAAAACCAACACAGCATTTCATAAAAAGAACATCATACCAACAGTCAAACATGGTGGTGGTAGTGTGATGGTCTGGGGCTGCTTTGCAGCTTCAGGATCTGGACGACTTGCCATAATTGATGGAACCATGAATTCCGCACTCTATCAGAAAATCCTGAAGGAGAATGTCCATCAGTTTGTAACCTCAAGCTCAAGTGAACTTGGGTTATGCAAATTACTATTACAATGCATTTATTAGATACTAGCACTTTTAAATACTATTACCTTCGCTTCCGATGTGTCGTTTGGCAAATACATAAGTTTGCATACCTTTTTTTTTTTTTTTACAACATTTCATTATGTAAGCTAAAGAATAAGCAATAGTTACTAAAAAATAAGTACTAGCAGGATGAAAATAGATATGTTCTAAGGATTAAATGCTGAAATGGCTTGCCATATATGGAAATCAGGATTGTTTGTTTAACTAGGTGTGTACTGAATGAGAAAAGAAACTCTGAAGTCAGGAAGTTCAGACACTGTCCTACACCATCCAGATTCTCTCTTAACTTGGACAAGGTAAGATTTCCTGGATTTCTTTTTAAGTTTGGATACTAGTTCATTAATTTAGTTTACTTTAAAATTTGGAAACTAGTTTCTTGTCTTCTAAGTAAAAACTGATGGTACTGTGATTGTAAATTCATCTTGTGCACCATCTATCTGTCTGTCAGTCTGTCTGCAGAAAGATAACTGTAGAATTTGACTATTTCTAATTTCAAGGCAAAACTGTTAAAATAACAAAGTGAAAGTATTAAAGCAAGTTAGAAATCTTTCTCCTCTGAGCTCAGGTCATAATTTTTTGTTCTATTCACAGATACACGGAACACCCAAAAACATGTCTAAAGAACCACCCAACAAAAAATTACAGCAGACCGACCTGGGTTCTGTGAGTGACGGTTTTCCTTCTCATCCTCTCTGTTTAGCCACTGCATTAGATGTAGGCTTAGATCTAATGGTAATCTAAACCTGGGGAAATGTCACAAGCTATAGTGACAGTGTTCAGGTAAGGTTGTGGTACTTCTTGTTTGTTTTGTAGTGTTTTAGGCCTACGAAACAAAAAGCTTGAGGTAACTTGTCAAAAATCAGCTGAATACTACAGTGCCTGAGGGTTATTAATATAACAATATAAAATCGCTAATTACTTAATAAGAAATTACAAATATAACGCTTATATATAACGATATGCTATATCTGTTAATTCCTCAGTTTTTCAATCACTAAAACAATTTTTATATTCCTATATAAGAAGGAATCTTTTTTTTTTTCATTTGAACAACCACACTCTATTGTGGATATACAGAAAAATGCCACAGTTGGAATAAAAAAAAAAAAACTGTGATTTCACTGATTCACAGAAGATGTTTTTGACTGTTCTGTAGGCTATACTGTATTTTCTAAATGCATATTTGTTTCCCTCTCAGTGTTAACAGACCACTAGTCTGATTTAAATTATGATAGAAATCTTTAGACAGTGGTAAACCTGTATTAATTTCAATGTTGTTGACATTTAGCAGGAAACAATGGCTCATTCACTTAAGACAGAAGCTGAAGAGGAACCCTAAAAACATCTGCAGCAGGTAGATTGCCTAAAGGGATACTTCACCCAAAATTCTGAAAGACCTCTGATCATTTACTCACCCTCATGCTGTCCCAGATGTATATGGCTTTCTTTCTTCAGATGAACACAAATGGAGATTTTTAGAAAAGTAATCCATCTGTGTGACCCCATATAATGGACCCTCAAAGTTGATGCTTAAGAAAGTGTGCATCGTCAAATGTGAGACTGCAGCTTAACCCTCTGGTATTGTTCAGTTGGAAGTCACACTCGTGTTGTTTGTGGTCAAATCTGACCAGAGATCCTTATTGTATCATTTGGGATTTCGTGTTACTAAACAATATTCATATGTAAATCATGGACCATTTGTTTAAACATTTTATACTATTTTTCAAATAATTCAGTATTTAAGTTTAAATGGAGCAAAAGTACTTGAAGGTGATAGTTCACTCAAAAAAGAAAATGGCTTATGGCCAACTGTCATATATGTTAATGTTATGTTAGGCATAAATGTCACCATGTTGCAAATCACGATGTAAGCACATTGTGAAACTTGCGAAATGTGGAAGACCCGGGGACCATCACTTTTAGCATGAGCTTTTACAATGTGCTTACATCATGCTTCACAAAATACTGGAGTTTATGTCAAAGGAGAGGAATTTGAAGTTAAATTTTAAACACACCTATTGTTTTGCTTCAGAAGACATTGATTCATCCACTGGGGACATATGCATTCCTGTTGTGTTCACAGTGTAGTTTTGAAGAGTCAACTTTGAGGGTCCTGTACACTTACATTACATGGACTCACAGAGATGGATTTATTTTTTCCAAAAAATGTGTGGTAAAAATGTGTGTCTTTGAGTTCATCTGAAGAAAGAAAGATATATACATCTAGGGTGGCATGAAGGTAAGTGATGAGAGAATTTTTATTTTTGGGTGGAATTTACCTTTAAAAAAATACTAATAAAAAAAATCACCATTACATGACAAATGTTTCTTAAATGATATTCCCTTGAATGTCTGTTTGTACATGATGGATTGTTTATCTGAATTTAACAGAGAACAAAAGAGCAAAAACACACTCTCAGGTTTTGTTTCGACTCTGATCCTGATCCAGTTTTTGTGTCATGTAATACATCCATGACTGTGCTTGATGCCCTTAATACAAGCGACACTTTCAGGGTGAATAAGAATGTAAATGACATGAAGAAAGAAATAGTCATCCTGAGAGCTGACGGAGCTGCTGTGAAGACAGATTTCCCCTGCTGTCTTATTGAAAAAGATGAGATCATAACAATAACCTTCATCACAAAGAAAAAAAAGGCTTGTGCAATGCAGGAGACACAAGAAAGACCTTTTTCTTCCGGGACGGACCTAGTCACATTTTACATTAAAACGACAGGAAAGGAGAATATGATATACACAATGAAAAATAATGAACTGAGAAACACTGCTGATTATGTTTGTGTTTATGCATTCAAAGGAGAGGAGGTCGAAACTGCTCTTAAGCGTGATGGACGATTCACTGATAAAACTTTCCAGAAACTCTGTGTCCTCTCCCTGGAGTCTAAGGGTAGAGCAAAGAGGGTTCAATCAAGGTATGAAATGTCCAACCCTGTTGAGCATCTTGATAAGAAGACATTTCAGATAATTGTTATTGGTGACAGTCGGCCAAAAGAAACAAACTAAAGTCAAGATTGAATCTGATGTAGCTTCAGCTGCTGATTCAGCACAAGATGACCCAGGTCAGCATCCCATCTCCACTGAGCAAAAAACAATTCAAGAGAGAGAGACAGATTCTGCAGGTCCTTCAGCTATAGGGCCAGCAACACAGAATACTTCTGGAATTTTTTCTAGTGATTCTGGAAATTCTTTCTCCATTCACATTGAGAACTTTCTCAAGTCTCTGTGTGAAGATGTACTGAAAAAGCTAAAACGGCGAAAGAACCCCCAAGTTCAAAGGTTCATCCAAAAAGAATATGACAAAGGTGTTCAATGTTTCACTGAGGTGAACAAAGTGAGGCAGATTATGACACTCTCCGATTCTGTGTGTTTGATTAAAGTTGAGAATTCTGCTAAAGGAACCGGCTTCTTAGTCTTTGACAGATTCATCCTCACTAATGCTCATGTAGTTAAGGACTGTGTTTATTCCTCACCAGAGCATCCTCACACAATTAAACTTTCAAAGACTCTGACGGCTGTATTTAATTATGAAGTTTCTGGATCTGATGCAAAAGTTCTGTCAATAAAAGATGACGTTGTTGCTTATGGTTATGAAACGAATGACAGGCTCAGATTCCATGATTTTGCTCTTCTTGAACTGGAAGCTGCACCTGATGACTGTACTGAATTGTTTGAACGCTATAAGCATGTCTCCCCTCCTAACCGTGGTGGGATCTACATTTTGGGACACCCAAATGGTGAGGTTAAGAAGATGGACCCTTGCTTCATCATTGGGAGTGAGAAGCAACCACAGAGTATAAATAAACACATATCTGAGAATGTTTCCTGTCCATATGTATCATGGCACTGTTGGCCGTATCTACATCAGAACCGGATTACCTATGACTCTTGTTTCTATCATGGATCTTCTGGCTCTCCAGTGTTTGATGAACACTGCTGTCTGATTGGTATGCATTCTGGTGGCTTTGATTACGAAGAAGGTGAGAAAACTAGGAGTGTTATAGAATATTCCTATTCCATGCCATCCATCATAGATGCTATTGTCACACAAGTCAAGACAAGAAGTGACATTTTAAAATTGCTCTCTAAATTTAAATCTATACATGAACATTTTGGCCTCAGGCCCCTAAAGGATACATGTGGAGCAAACATGCCCGTAAATGAAGAACAGCTGAGTGAGAAAGTTGAAGAAATGGAAGTAGATTAATGAAACAGCGGGTCCTTGAGTCCTGATTGAAGTCCCACACATTTCTGTAACTATCCGGGAAATGTCTGATAGAGATTTGTCTATTATGGATTTTTATTTTCATATTTCATTTATTATTCTAGATTGAAGATTGTTGATTTTAAATCATTTAAAATAATGTTTCTTGATGAGAATAAATCCATAGAGGAGACAGCAATACATATTCTTCAGGATATAGTTTTAAAAATACGATATAAAAAAATCCATAGAACTAAAATAAATGTTTTTAATCATAAAGCAGAATCTGACAAATTAATTTGTTAAATACTCATTTAACAAATCATTCACTTATATATTATTTTTACTTCACATTTATGTCGCTGTAAAGTGGTTTTACATTGATTTATCTTAATTGTTGTTTTTGTTGTAAGGGGTCATGTTCAAGCTTCCATTTAGATTCACACAAATAACTGATATGACTGTTGTAATGGGAAACAATACACAGCTACAATCAAATGTGTATCTCCACTACAATAAATACATTTAGAATGAAGAAATTTGAGTTTATTGTGGGTTCAGATCAGTGTTCTGTTCATTACATTAAATAAGACTATTACTATACCAAATGCAGCTTTAATGTTTGTTCCACTTACATTTATTATTCCATTAGTGTGTACCTTGTCCGATGCATGTGATGGTGTGTTGTTTTGATTGTTCATCATGTTGAGAAGCTTCTAAGAGCCTCAGTTTGTTGGGTCTGGAAAATTTTGTGAATGACCTGTACAGAAGAAGTGTAATCACAATTAAAACAACCTTAATTTGTATTTCATATTACAATAAAGACCCTATCAAGTCTTGATAAGTGCATGTTTCTGTCCTGTGTTGATGTAATTTCTAATGAAACAGGAAGATTTTATGGAACATATATGGAATCAAAGCTTAAAATGTTTCATATTAATGTTTTAATGTAAGCAAAATGAATCAGTTTAGTGACTGGAATCTTCTATGTTGAGATCATTCAATCACCAAAATAATAATATATTTTTTATGTTTATATTTTAATTTGAACTTTTGCTTGCCAGAAAACTCTCACCACTGAGCTTTGCTGTAGTATGTGTGTGAGATCATGTTATACTCACAGGAAGCAGGTACTGTGAGGATTCTTCCATCAGGTCCTGCAGAAAGGGATGCTGGGATAGCGTGGAGAAAATAATCTTGTCCTCACCTTTAAAACCCAACTCCTTAAACACCTTCAACAGCTCCTGAACACACAACACCACATTAAATACAGTCCCATACATGCACACCATTTACACCATCTACTGATCTACAGAAACACAGATTACGTCACTCTGTTCCAAAACTAAGTGAAATACTTTCCAGTGAGCACCTACTGGACACAAAGATTTCACAAATAGACCTACATTTATGAGACAGTTATAAGTGACTAACACACACATACACAAACATGAGTGTTTATTTGAAATAAAAATGTTTCCTATTTGTTTATATTTTTTCATTAAAATGGTCCAAATGAAGTAGGGTGAAGTTGGGATCTTTTGGTTTTGGAGCAGAGCTGTTATATTCTACCTCTCTGAGTTCATCTCTGCTCCTGTGGTTTGGCTGGAAGCGGTTCAAACGTGAGGAGACTTGATCATCTCCATGACTCAGAACTCCGAGCACATCATCCAAAGACAGACCCACTTCATCAGATTCCACCCCCCTCTCCTCCTCTTCATCATTAGCGTCACACGCCTCAACTCCAGCGCCCTCCATATACGGCACAGACTGTGCATTACAGTAATAAGAATAAGTAAATTAAACAAAATTAATTCCAGAGGCTGCAGAACGATTCTACCATCAAAACTTTGCGGAGTAAATTAATGGACGATGTCACATAGGTATTTCAGAGACTATTCCCTACTATTTTTATTTACTTATTTATTTTAAGACACTTGGACTTGTGAGATTTTGGTTTAGTACACGTTGATGTTTGGTAGACTTCAATTAATCACTTTGGCACCTTTTTTTATTTTTTCCTCTTCCTTGCCGGGCTTATAATTACCCTTGTGACTTTGCACGGCACACTCGCTTAGTTACGTCCTGTCTATTCTTAATTGGTAGCGATCTGGTTTTAACGGTGTTCTTTAATCTTGTTGGAGCCGACTCCACTACTTAATCGGTTGTGATAAAGTTTTTCTGGCCACTCGCCATGTTTAGAAGGACGAGTATCAGAAGTGTTCTCCACTGGTTCCTTTTGAGTGTACTTGTATTTTTGTTTTCTGTGTTCATGGGTTGTGTTCAATGGAGGATTTTCTTTTTTTATGTGGTTTATAATTTCATTTTCTACATGTATCTTTTTGGTTGAGGTTAAAAAACCTGGCATTTTGGTTTTTTCCCTTCAGGTAATTTCATTATTTTTTCCTTTAAAGCAGTTTTATGGATAAGCCCTCTGTTAGTTCTTAGGGGAGGAGGGTGGTCACACTATTAGAATCGTTACATGGAATGTATGTGGGTTGGGTGGTCAAATTAAATGTTCCAAAGTTTTCTCCCACCTTAAGATTCTTTCTTCTGATATTATATTTCTCCAGGAGACACACCTGCCTATAAGTGACCATACTAGGCTGAGTAAACCTTGGGTTGGTCAGGTGTATCATTCCAGTTTTAATAGCAGGTCAAGAGGTACAGCTATCTTGATACATAAAAGAGTAATGTTCCTCTCGGAACAAGTAATCTCTGATCCCGAGGGATGCTTTGTTATTGTTAGTGGTGTTCTTTTTCAAAAACCAGTTGTTTTAGTAAATGTCTATGCTCCGAATTGGGACAATCCTACTTTTATGTCCATGCTTTTCTCAAAGATCCCAAATCTTGACACTCATCATCTTATTTTTGGAGGGGACCTTAACTGTGTTATTGATAATAATCTTGATAAATCTGTGTCTAAATCATCTATATCCTCTGCTATGTCCAGGTCCTTAATTTCATTGATGAATCAAATAGGCTGTGTATATCCCTGGCGCTCTTTCCATCCTTCTGATAAGACATTCTCTTTCTTTTCTAGTGTGCACCATGTTTACTCACGTATTGATTACTTTTTTCTTGACAAAGCCCTACTTTCTTCTGTGATTTCCTCTGATTATTCTGCCATCGTTATTTCTGATCATGCCCCGCATATGTTAGACTTCTCCTTTTTGCCCGATTTTAAGAGCCGGCCTCCATGGAAATTTGATACAGGGCTTCTATCTAGAACTGATTTCTGTGAATTTTTATCTAAAAATATAGATTTTTTTCATTGAAACTAACAAAACAGAAACCATTTCTGCTTCTCTTTTAAGGGAAACATTTAAAGCCTTCATTCGTGGCAGGATAATTTCCTATGGTGCCCATTTAGTTAAGACAAGGAAATCACAGCAGCAAGAGCTTATCCGCTCAATTTTAGAGGTGGATAGCCAGTATTCTTGCACACCCAGCCCCGAACTTAAACTGAAACGCCTAAGATTACAAAGTGAATTTGATTTGCTCTCAACACATAAAGCAGAATATTTACTTAAAAGTACCAAAGCCACCTACTACGAACATGGGGACAGAGCGGGCCGCCTTCTTGCCTCCCAGCTTAAACATCAGTCTGCATCTTGCTGCATAACACATATTTTTGATAACTCTTCAGACAAGCTTGTTTCTGACCCTCATAAAATTAATTCTGTCTTTTCCACCTTTTACTCTAAGCTTTACACCTCTCAATCCCCTTCTGACTTATCTTTAATGGATTCTTTTTTCCACAATTTAAATATTCCTACTGTTAATACAGACACTGCAAAGAATTTGGACGAACCTATCAGGTTAGATGAAATTATCACTTGTATTGGCCTCATGCAGTGTAACAAGGCTCCAGGGCCCGTGAAAACGGCTATGAGAGGATGCCCCCTGTAGAAGAGATGCTGGCTAGCTATCTCTCTTCGGGCGAGACATCCTCCCTTAATACTTCCTCCTTGCCATCTAAGCCCCTCCAGGATACATCGATGTGCACGTTCCCCATAGCGACCCCTAGAGGACGCAGTGTCTCGTTCCCTACTCAGGGAACCATGGTTACATAAGTAACCTGAGACGGTGTATTGGCCTCATGCAGTGTAACAAGGCTCCAGGGCCCGATGGTTTCCCATTAGACTTCTATAAGAAATTCTCTACTCAAATAGCCCCCTTACTGTTCGATATGTACAATGAGGCGTTTCAACGTCTTCCAGCCTCGTTAAACCAAGCATCTATCTCTCTTCTATTACAAAAAAAACAAAGACCCGACTTTATGTAGTAGTTATAGGCCCATTAGTTTATTGAATGCTGATATAAAAATTCTAGCAAAGGTGTTGGCAAGGCGCATGGATTCATGTCTATCTGATATTATATCTGATGACCAAACTGGGCTTATTAGGGGACGTCAGATGCCATCTAATATTCAACGCTTGTTAAACATAATTTTTGACCCATCTCCCTCTGTAGCTTCAGAACTGATTATTTTCCTCGATGCTGAAAAAGCATTTGATCGTGTAGAATGGAATTATTTATTTACTGTATTAGAAAAATTTGGTTTCGGGCACAATTTGATTTCATGGATTCGCCTTTTATACTCTGCTCCCTCTGCAAGCGTTAGAACCAATTTTGGTAGTTCTTCTTTCTTTCCTCTCTCCCGTGGGACAAGGCAGGGATGCCCTCTGTCCCCTCTTCTTTTTGCTTTGGCAATTGAGCTGCTTTCTATTGCCTTAAAATCTTCCCCATTAATATCCGGTATCCATAGGGGAGGCTTTGAACATCGGGTCTCGCTATACGCAGACGATCTGCTGCTATATCTTCAGGACCCTGTAGGCTGTGTTGATGAGGTTATGCGCTTGCTTGACACCTTTGGCTCTTTTTCTGGTTACAAATTGAATTTTACAAAAAGTGAATGTTTCCCCATAAATGAGGCGACTAGGAAAATTCCTAAAAGCTCCCTACCCTTTCATTTTTCTTCTACTGGTTTTCGTTATTTAGGGGTAAACATTTCTCACTCTTTTAAATCTCTTTTTAAGAATAATTTCACTAACTTGGTCGAACAAATTAAACTTGATTTAAAACGTTGGGACAGCCTACCCCTCTCTCTCGCAGGAAGAGTGGAGACTATTAAAATGAATGTTCTTCTTTTTTATTTCTCTTTCAATCTCTTCCTCTTTTTCTACCTAAATCTTTTTTTAACTGTCTTGACAAAACAATTTCCACTTTTATTTGGGCAGGTAAGACTCCCAAAATAAACAACATTATTCTTCAACGTCGTAAATGTGATGGTGGCTTAGCTCTGCCTAATTATTTATTTTATTATTGGTCCGCTAATATTTCCAAGATTTCTTTATGGTATAATGCTCCACAGGTTAGCTGGTGTACACTAGAAGCTGCTACTTGTACCTCTTCTTCCCTCCCAGCACTAGTCTTTGCTCCTTTATCTCTCCGTCCCTCTAGCTATACTAGAAATCCCATTATGCTGTCAACTCTAAAAATTTGGAAACAATTTCGACAACATTTTCAGTTAAAATCGCTCTCTGTTCTCAGCCCTATTTGCAACAATCACTTGTTTTTGCCCTCTGCTATTGATCACACTTTTAAAAGATGGCGTGATAAAGGCATTGTTTGTTTTTCAGATCTTTTCATTGATAATTCTTTTGCTGCTACTGGGATTCCTTTTTTGACTTTCTTTCAAGGGCTCTACATATTTCTCTCTCTCCATGTCCTATGGTTGCCATCTTTGGTGTGTCTCTTTTTTCTTCTCTTCTCACTAAACAACAAGCAGATGTTATTGCTTTCGCCTCCCTGGTTGCTAGAAGAAGCATTTTGCTACATTGGAAGTGTCCAACCCCACCCCCAACTACCTCTTGGTTAAAAGATCTTATGTCATTCCTTTCTCTGGAAAAACTGAAGTACGCTACCCGGGGCTCATCTGATAAATTCTACAAAACTTGGAACCCCATTCAAAATTTCTTTGATTCTCTGACCTCACTAGATTCTGATTAAGTTTGTTCAGTGTGTGAGCATGTTTGTATCTATGTACAGTACAGTATGGTTGTTTGTTAGCATGCATGTAGGTATACTTATATATGCATGGTTATATGTTTTGATTGTATGCACTTCGGCCTATTTTTATTATTCTTATATACATTTTAAAGATTATTATATACATTCATGTATTATTATTATTATTATACATATTGTAGTTTCTTGTTAATCCTCCTGAGGGGGTTATGAGTGGGGGGAGGTTATTTATTGTTCGTCTAGTTCTTGTCTGAATTAACCCTTTCTTTTCTTCTTCTTCTTCTTTCCCTGTACTGTTTTGATTATCATTCAGAGTTAAATGTGGGGGTAAGATAAAAGAAAGCGCAAACAATGTTCCCTTTACTGTATTGTCCTATGTTATGTTTTGTTTTTAATCTGTCTGTGTAATAAAGCATGTGGAAAAACAAAATTAATGTGCTTAGTTTAATTAAAAATTATGTCACAATGCAAATCTTAAAGGTTCTAAAAACAGGATTTTTTTATTTTGGGGTGAAATATGACTCTGACAAGTTCTCTTTAAGCTCTTCAGCTCAGAAAAGTCTGTTGAAGAGTCCATTTCATACTGTGTGTACCTGTGTGAGGGGGCCAGTGTGTTTATAGTGCAGTGTGTGTCCGATCACGAGGCTGAGTGCTCTGGTGAAGCCCTGAGCCGGTTCAGGATGGCAGCAGAAATACAGCAGCATGCTCAGATAGTCCAGCATCAATGGAGATGAGTGTGTGCTCGCAAACAGACTGAAGAAAAACTACACACAGAAATCACAAAACAACACATTTATGTTTATATATAGAGTATCTGTTCAGAACATCTTTTGGGAAACATCATAGTTGCAGTCAAAGTTAAGGGAATACTTCACTCCAAAATGAATTGGCACCCATTCACTGCAGAGGATCCATTGATGAGCAAGTGATGTAATGCTAAATTTCTCCAAATCTGTTCAGATGGATAAACAAACTCATCTACATCTTGGATGGCCTGATGGTGAGTACATTTTCAGCAAATTGTCCTTTTTGGGCGAACTATTCATCTAATTCATTTATTCAGGTATGTTTCACTGCATATTAAAGGGGTCAAATCATGAGGAATCAAGTTATTCTTGATCTTTTGAAATATAAAAGCTTGATGTACTACTATGAAAACACTAACTTCACAATAAATCTTTGCAAAGAGGCGAAAGGATGGAAGATGTAGACATCTGTGGCAAAAAGAAAGAAAGAAAAAATTGATATGACCCCATTTAAAGTTAAAAATCATTTAACCTGCTGCATTACCTTCTTACGGTTGGCTAGTCTGTCATAGGGCAGCGGTTCAGTTGGGTCATCAGGGACAGGAAGATCTCTTTCACTGGGAAACCACAACTCAACCTGATTATAGAATGAATCACATGCTAAGTACACTGTAGTACACTGTCCTCACTGTTTTTGTTTGTTTGCTTTGGAGTGTAGGGAAAAGCCTTAAAAACCTAGTCATTATATGAAATTGCAATGTGAAATACCTTGGCCATTCTCTGGTCTTTAATTGCTAGAGGGGGAAAAATCGCATAAATAGCTAATTTAATAATGGAATTCAAATTTTGGTTGCACTTATATATTTTACAGTACGTGTACTTACAGTGTACCTACCTAAGAAAGTCCTGGTAATATAAGGTAACTACATGGTGTAGGGTTAAATTTAGGGGTAGGTTCAGGTACCTAGTTTTTACATAGTTATTGTAATTACTAAAATAAGAACATAGTATGTACATGAGTAACAGGACTGTAAAATAAAGTGCTACCCAAATTTTAAATGGTATATACCTGCAATATTGTGCTAAATGTAGAATTTGATTACAACAACAATAACTAGAAGTACAAAATAAAAATAAAAAAGGTTGGGTGTGCTCCTCAAGAGGACTAATATTGTAAATCATTAAAGTCTCTGCTTATAAATGTCCAATTCTTCAAAGTAGCTACACTACTGTTGGAAAAAGGGCCCCCTTGGGATAAAACGCCCCCTACTGTTTCTCCCAAAAGAACCACTAGATGAAGTCAAGATTTTTTTCTTTTTATAACTATGGACTACGTTGACAAGAGTGATGTAGAAGTATTCACCATGAAGCTTACACTGGTGACGTATCTGAGAGAAAACAGATTTCACAGTAAATGATCTCATTTTCAGCAGTAAGAAAAAAAGTGTTTTGTAGAACATCACAGTTATATAATTAGTATATGTTATTATACTAGTATTATATATTATATAATGTTAATGTTTAACCGGTATTCCTTTAAAGCAAATGGAAATAATGTAGTTCTGTGATTGCGCATTAGTCCTGTGAGAGTAACTCTAACGCTGGCGCTGAGTTAACACTGATGTGAATGCGTGGCGTTATATTGAGACGGAGGAGGCGCCAGAACTGCAGCTGATAGAATGTGCGCTGTAGCAGATACAACAATATTTCTTCAAAAGCAGATCGTGGAGACATTTTAATCGTCCACCATCAAAAATCGTCATATCGCACACCCCTAACTACCAAGTATAATCGATCTCACACACACAAACAAGCACAAGAAATCACTTCACACTATTAAGCGGCTGTATTATGAACATGCAAAACTGTATCGCATGCGTGCTACAGTGGTAAATTTATTCATCGCACAGACCAGTTTTTTCGTAGCACGTGCGACATATATGTTGCACTGTACAGCCCTGCCATAGTTTGTCATTAAATAACGATTTCAGATAAATTATCTGTATGTAGTCTTTTGTGTAATAGTTACTCTGCCAGATAGTTATGGCTTCAAACATTCCAGACCAATATTTCAGTTAAGAAATCCAGGCATTTTATGAAGA
>NW_015660499.1:490264-543014 GCF_001515625.1 Sinocyclocheilus rhinocerous | reverse complement strand
ACAATTATATTTCTTCAAAAGCAGATCGTGGAGACATTTTAATCGTCCACGATCAAAAATCATCATATTGCACACCCCTAACTACCAAGTATAATCAATCTCACACACACAAACAAGCACAATGAAATCACTTCACACTATTAAGCGGCTGTGTTATGAACATGCAAAACTGTATCGCACGCGTGCTACAGTGGTAAATTTATTCATCGCACAGACCAGTTTTTTCGTAGCACGTGCGACATATATGTATATGTATATATATATATACACCTTGCTACGTGTAACCGAGACTTGTCATTTGCACTTATATATTGTTGCTTTTTTGTTAGTTTTGACTGCTTTTATTGTCCTCATTTGTAAGTCGCTTTGGATAAAAGCGTCTGCTAAATGACTAAAAGTAAATGTAAAAAAATGATATGAGAATAATCGAGCATCGCGTTAGTTCAGGCAGGCCACGTCAGTCAAGCTTGTATCAGCTGATGATCAGCTGTTCATGATGTGTATCCAGTTTTTTTTTTCAAACAGTCTGTGGGGTAAAACGCCTCCAGGGGGCATGGCTTAATTACTGTAGTTACTCTGTTCTGAACATCAAATCCTTTGTTTTTCCATCAAATGTATTCTAACTAGTTGGTTGAATAAAAATATCTGGACTTTATATTTAAAAATGACCTCAAGTTAGCCTCTCCGAATAAAACATCAGATCATGCACAGACTATCCTGTCTCTTTGAATTTAAATCTATATTTATTCACACCAGCTCTTGAAAACCTCTATGCGAACACACTTGCCCGAAAAAGTGCGGGGGACGAATTTACGTGATATTAAATGTGGGGGGGGACACGTCCCCCGCGTAATCTACGCCCCTGGTCAAAACTATGATAACTCTTCTGGACAAATTCAACTTTTGTTTCACAGAAAACAATTACACAGTCCTTAAGGCGGGTGTTTCCCCCCATTCTACCCTACATGTAGTATTATGAAAGATAATAAGCAAAAGAAATGTAATAACTTAATACTGATCTTCATTATGTCATGTGCAGGGAAAAACACAGGAACTTCTGCGAATCAGTATGAACTGAGTAGTGTCCGCGTGGCGCGAACTCTTTAATACTGTGCTGTTTCGTCCCACGTTTGGTGTGTTTGGTATCCCATAAGGTACTTTGATTTAAAAGCTTTTACTTAGAGGCTTATTTGTTGTTGTGATATCTGACTGGTGAGATCGCCACTGAGTGAACCACGCCCCTAGTTCAGCCTCGTCCCCTAGGTGGGGGGTTTGTACCAGGGGAGTTTCGAATAAAGTTCACTTACGTACCTGCTAGCTGCTACGAGGGCGATCAGTTCAGAGCAACACGAGTGTGTGTGGACCGAAAAAACAGAAGTCAAGACGTCACTTATTTGGACAGTATCCTGTACCATCCAGATTCTTTTTACATTTGACAAGGTAAAGTTTTTCTGCTTTCCTTACAAAATTAGTTTTCTTTATTTGGAATATTAACTAAATGTGGCCTAGTTTCTTGTCCGCTACATTAGAAATTCAGCAATATTGTGTAAATATAGACTAGAGGCAGAGAGTTGGAAAATCAGTTTATCTCTGACACTTTTGGCAGGTATTCAGCATGTCGCAACACTTTCAGTAACTTTCGATTCCTTTCACAGGGCGTGGACAGACTGAGAGCATAAGAGAGTTTTTCATACACAATATTATTAGGGGCCAACACCGAAGGTTCGTAGGAACCTATTGTAATCATTAGCGTTCTTATTCTTCTTCTGCTCTGGGAGTTTATGGCAGCCCATAGAACCGCTTGCGGGAAAGTTATGAATTTTGGCACACAGATAGAGGACAGTCTCAACATTAACCATTGCAAGTTTGGATTCTCTAACTCATTCTCTAACTCTCTAGCACCATCAACAGTTCAAATTTGCACATATGTTTATGCTAATAACTTTTGAACCATAAAGTTTAGAGGCAAAATTATTTTTTCCCCTCTGATTCCTTAGCTCATGCCGAGTCAAAGGGACACCAAAATTTTAAATTCTACGGGTCAGGATTTTTTTTGCAATTTTTAATTATTTGGAAAAACCTACTTATTCAAACTCATCCTAGGGTCTGATTTGTCTGGTTTTCACCAAAATTAGCTCAGATCATCTTCAGACAATGCTGGCAAAAACTTGAAATTCAAGTTGATTAGTCAAACCATTCTCGAATAACGTGTGAACGAATTTGACGAAGAACATGCCAAAATGGACAAAAGACTAAATCTGTACAATGCTTTAGCGCAATCAAACCAAACTTGGTGTGTTTTATATTGACGATGACCTAAGGGTAGCTGCACAGTTTCGGCACAGTGCCACCTAGTGGTCAGGAGATATGAAAAATGAATATTTTTGCTTATAACTTCTGAACAGTTTGGCCAAAAATCACAAGACTGGTCTTTAGATCCAGTGCAATATTCCGAGTCAAACAATATCCAATCTTCCCATGTCGGCCATTAGTCAACCAGAAGATGCTTAGTTGATCAAAATTTCATTAGTCGCTTAATCGCAGAACAAAAAATCCACAGGAACTGGCTAAGTCACGTCAAAGACTATAGAATACCCAAGATGTGTCACTCGTATAGTTTTGAATGGGGAAAAATGCAACGCTCAATATGGCCGCTCAATCGCAGGAAGCCCCGCCTTCTGAATGAAGGAGCCAATCGCTAATCGGTAAAGTCAGCACGTCACTGCAGCTGCCGTTAGAAGTCCCGGTTACTATAGAAACAGTCAGTGTTGAGACATGCGCTCAGGACTGCGCATGCGCACTGGCTAATCTAGCCTGAATAATACACTTTTTATAATGCTATTTGAGCAAAATAAACAACATTTATGACACAGTTGATATCGGATTTCTTTGGTGATTTCAAATATGAAATTTAATCGCAAGCTTAGTGAACAGTTTTGTAGAATTTGATGTTTCCCCATTCAAAGAGATAGGAGTTAAACTTGCATGCCTGAGAGGCGTTTCAAAGATGGCCGCCGAGTGACATGACTTGTCTTAAAGGGACTTTGGTCACGTTGTCTGTGACAGACAGATCATTAACAGCTGGTCTATGTGGTAATTACAGTACATCAGTCAGGACATCCAAACGTTCGTTTCAATCATCTGAAACATGTAAGTAGCAGCATCATTACATGGTATCATTACATTACTATAATTAACTACCAGATCTCATGAAAGTGCATATCAATAGCACGATTTTCTGTTTCTATTTGACATACTATTTATACGCAGAAATTGAATTTGGCGTGCATATGATATGCAATGATTAGGATTAGGGGTGTGGGGTAGGTGCTTATTATATATACGCCAAAACTCCATATCATACACACGCCAAGAAAGTGCATATTATATGCACGCCAAGCACATGCATATCATACGCAAGCCAAAGTCAATTTCTGCATATAAATAGCACGCCAAATAGAAACATAAAAAACGTGCTATTGATACGCATTTTCATTAGACAGAAGAAAAAGTTGAATAAAGTTGATATTTTGTTTTCTTTGCGCACAAAAAAGTATTCTCGTCGCTTCATAATGTTACGGTTGAACCACTGATGGCAGAAGGACAATTCTGACGACATCTTTCATACTTTTCTAGACCTTGACAGTGTAATTTACTTGGCAGTGAATGGGACAGTCACAACCTCCCGGTTTTCATCCAAAGTATCTTAAAGGGGTGGTTCATTGCGATTTCACTTTTTTAACATTAGTTAGTTATGTGAAAAATAATGCGTTTTTTAAAAAACGAAACATTAACACATGTTAGACTGCACCCCATAAACACAATCAAGCCTAGAAAAAAACCACTGAACCACCCCTTTAAATTGTGTTCCGAAGACGAACGAAGCTTTTACGGGTTTGGAACGACATGGGGGTAAGTGATTAATGACAAAATTTTCATTTTGGGGTGGAGTAACCCTTTAACCTAGAAAAATTTGCGCTATTGAATTGTTCGTGCGGAGTGTGGAAGCTGAACAGTAACGAGCTCACTGCATGACAGTTAACTGCATGACAGCCAGTGTGATCATTTGCATTTAACTTAAAATACTCTGTCAGTGTAATACATCTTTTGAATCTGTGAAAGGTCTACTTTTATTTGTGTGCACTCACAGTAACAACAAAACGTTGTGCTTTTGTAAAATAATGAAAGCAATGAGGGTGCGCTTTCTGCCATCTAGGTCTATCTGAACTTGAGCGCGTCAAAAAAAAAAAAAATTGAATCGAACAGTGTTTGCCTCACACACATGAAAAATATATATATAGAAAATGTCTACTTTTAAATTAACCAATTCAAATGTAAAACAAATATTTTCAGATTATGTAATAATAATGTAATCCATATGAAACGTGCACACCCACTGTGGAGATGAGTCAGTGTCGTCGACTTCACTGCAGCCGAAAATACAGAAAACACTTATCAATGAATTATTATAATGTTAAGGCAGTCTTCTCGCTGTTTTTTTCCAGAAGCATTCATAATCATTACTTCTGCCGGTGCGCTGTGGCAAGCTTCATGTGTGCGCTTGAGTGCTGATAGGCTATAGGCAATTAAAGGCTAATTATTATGAATTATATGGTTTATTAATATAAATGTCCAATTAGTCTACTAATCGCTTAATGGGGTCATATGACGTTGCTAAAAAGAACATTATTTTGTGTATTTGGTGTAATGCAATGTGTTTATGCGTGTCCCGGCCGGAGTGACGAGACAAAAACATTATAATCCATTATAAACGAGGCATTTGTTGCATCCAGTGGGGACATATTTACGGATTATAATGACTTCTATAGTCTTTTTACGTGTTTTGTAAAAAAAAGCGTAAACATAAAACCATGTCTGCATTTGTGATCGGAGAAACGACAAACAACAAGCGCTACTCTACACTGCTCAAAACTGGTGTTTGAATAATCTGTGGCAAATTCTTTAAATATGAAAACATACTTACATGTTGTGAGTCAGAACAGCCGGCATTGTAGGTTCAAGAAACAGTCCTCCGTAAAATGCGTTGCACACACACGAATATTTGGTTTGAACTGTTCTGGAACTTAACAGTTGACTTAACTTAACCAGAAACAGCCTTCTTTCTTTGTGTGAACATTAGGGCGGTGTTATGCAAATCATCCCACACAGTGACGTAGACATGTGGGGGCGTGTTTAAACGAGGCATTTTAGGAGGGCGTGGACGAGTCTTATCTTTTATAAAGAATATCTCTTTGGGTTTGAGACTTTAGTCTTTGCAACTTTAGGGATCTTATCTATTCACGAACAGCTTGTAACTCCAAAGAGAAAGGAAAACTTGAAATCGCATCATATGACCCCTTTAAAAAAAATATTGTGGGTTGGTCACGTGACGAGAGTGATGCGAGACACTATGATCCAAAAGCGCAAGTTTTGTTAATAAAAGTTTCATTTCTTCGTTTAATATAAGCGAGTTTGTCTTTATTGTTCCTGTGTTTTTATTATTTTTTTTAAATAAGTAAATAAAACAATGAACCACAAACTACGATCGTTTTAAAGAAAGAGGAAATCCAAAGACCATTTATTTATTTGTGTTAAAATGCGGGTAAAACATATTTTCCTTATTCATATTGTTAATAAAAGTTCAAAGTTTAATATAGCCTAAGTGAATTTGTCATTGTACTGTTTTATTGTATAGCCTTCATTATTATTATTATTATTATTAATTAATGAGCCAAACTAAGCATTCATTTGAAGTAAGGGGAAAATCCAAAAACCTTTTATTTATTTGTTACAATGCGGGTATGTCTTATTCGTTCTATTAATAAAAGTTTTATGTTTAATATAAGCTACTTTGTTATTGTAGTTGTGTGTGGGATTTTTTTTTCCATTAAGAGTAATACTGAATCAACCTTAAGCATTAATTTTGTTCCAAGAATAGGAAAGATCTAACGTTAAAGATCAAAATCAGCGCTGTAGAAGCGAGAATGCGAGATTGGTTTGCTGCTGAGGTAAATAGATGCTATCGAACTTTCTCATATCTTTGCAATGGCTGTAGAAATGGTTGTTAATTCTTGATTTGGATATGGCACAGATGTTACAGGTAATAATATAATCAAAAAGTCATGGCACCAAACGCCTTCTTAAGTCAGTTTAAGTTGAAACGACTTTCACAATCAATTTGATTCAACTAAATTCATGTTTTACTGTTGCTTATTGTCATTGTAGGCTTAGGCTTCTTTTTTCTATTCATTTTAATGAGTATACAAATTAATAAAATTAGTTTTTATTTATTTTTTGTTATTTTTAACACCGCACCCCCAGCCCCCCATTTTTTCTTGGGCTACATGCCAGGGGGTGCTGCAGCACCCTCAGCACCCCTACTTCCCGCGGTAATGCATCTCACTGAGAGAAAATGTGGGAAAACGTCTCTCTCACCTATGCATTAGTTCCTTCTCATCCCCTTCCTTCCCCTCACCCATCCTTCCCTTCATTCAGCTCACTCAGAATGGTCAGTAGTTTAATATAATGTTCTACATGAATGCAGGTGATATTTACAGTCATGTTTGGTATCATTTGTATTGTCTCAGGGCGTCTGGTACAATGGTCTCATTCTTACAAGAAGTAAACTAAAAGGTTATACAGATCCTAAGAGTTTAGAGATATTTAGCTCATTATAGAGGGTGTGCCGTTGTCCAGTGTCTTTCATGCAAATTACTTTCTGTCCCAAAAGGTGTTAACTCTACTTGATCAATGCAAATTTCAATTGTTAGTTCCTCTCTCCATTTTGGGGAATGATTGTCTTGGTCTTAAGGTACTTAAGTGAAAACTGCAAGAAGATCGGGGCGATTCTGTAGCGATGTTTTATCTTGGTTTTGTATTTAAAGGATTGCAGCAAAAGGGTCGGGGCGATTCTGTAGCCAGAAAGCCCATAGTGTGGTGTGTGTGTCTCTACACTCCATACTAAGGTCAGGTATGCATCTTTTACTCGTAGATTTATCTTTATTTATTTGATGTCTTGTATTGATATGATTTGATATCTTTGAATTGGCTATATAATTGGCATAATACATATTTACCTGACTGATAATAAATTGTTACATTTGATTTTATTCTGACCTACTCTGAAATTATTTTCTTAAGTAAATTAAGTGAAGGCGTATGTTACCGCAAATCTGCGTCCAGGGTTAGTACATACTAAATCTCAGGTTAGATGGAGCATGGTGCACATCAGGTGAGATTATAGATTTCTGGCTAACTGCTTGACTTTAGTTAAGTTGTTATGCAGTTGCATTAACTATGGGGGGCTGGACAAAATACTATTGGAGTACTAGCATGGTTCGGGCATATTTCATAGTACTAGCCATAACCTCTGATTATTGCCTAAGATTTATTCAAGTTGTTATATAGTTAGACTAACTATAGGGGGCTAGATAAAACACTATGGAAGTATTAACATATTTCATAGTGCTAGCCATAACCTCTGATTTTGTTTGAGCTTTAACTAAGTTGTTACATAGGTGACTGTAGGGGGCTAAACAGAACCACTATTTAAAGAATGACAAGCATGAGGCGGTCTATTAAATAGTTAGTCATAACCTCTGAGTAATGATCAGACTGGAGAGTTTGTGAACGTGGGGGTACACGTACATCGGCCGGCGTGATACACCCTGAGTGACATAGATTCCTAATGAACGAGTAAATATAAAGTAAGAGTTAACTAGAATAATCAAATGTCAGAAGAATACTAATTAGAAACAGACAACCAACCAATTTGCATTTCAACCTAAATTCAAGGTCATAATAAAATGGAGTCAGATTTGAATTTAACCAAAATTTAATAACTTTTAAATTGTTATTGTTTAACACATCATTGAATTTGCTGTAATGATGCCAAACTGCATCTGAGGCTGTATCTCTGCAAACTTCCTGTGTGCAATTGTCACCTCACATTGACCACACCACATCAATTTGACAACAGTGCCACAGGTCAAAAGTGATAAACCATAATATGTATAATGTAGCCATTAACCAGTAACAATGAAATGTGTAAAAAAAAATAAAATGCTAATAGCTTATAAACAGTTTTGCCTCTTGTCATGTGACTGGTCTTTTAGATTCCTTAGATTATGCTGAGAACCTTGATACCAATTATGCCATAATCAGCTGAAATTACTGTCTGCCATTTTAATTTACATTGAAAACCTACATTTTCGAACTCCTCCTAGACGTTGGTCCAATTTTCACCAAATTCGACCCAAATCATGTTCAGATCATGTCAGCAAAAAGTTATGGATTCCGTGTCGATAGATGAAATGGTTTACGTTTACCACATTAACAAATTTGATGGCATGATGCCAAACTGCATCTGAGGCTGTATCTCTGCAAAGCTTTGACATATTGACACCAAACTGTGTGTGTGTCATTGTCACCTGGCACTGACCACACCACATCAATTCGGTAACAGCACCACCTATTGGTCAGAATTGGTAAAACCATTTAATCATATTAATAATGATTGAATTTATGATTTATCAGCCAGTTTGAGTAAATTCACCTTAAAATGTCTTAAATTACTCATTGTTGCGTTTGGTCTGATCCTCCCAGCCATGCTTGCTCCTCATTCTGCCTCTGTTGTGCTTGGCCCCTTAATTGCTGCTTGCAGCTATATTTTAAATTATCGTTTGTTTTGCATTACATTGACTTTAAGATACACCAAAGCAAAACTGAAGAGTACAAATGACAAATGAGCTTATAGAAAACCTCAGAACAACCCTGCATTACAATTAATTGAAAATAATTTAAGAGTACCCAGTCATGTTTGTTACTAATTATATAACATTTTGCCATATCCAAGGTTATTGTGTTGTCTTTACAAGCATCTCAGAGAGAGAAAAAAACGATGTATAAACAACACTGTTAACAATCTTTCAGGAAACAATGGATAATTTGTGCAAAAAAGAAGCTGAAGAGAGACCCTCAAAAGTCCTGAAGCAGGTAGATCACATATATTAATAATTAATCACAATTTAATGACAACCCCCTTTTTCTTCAGTGGTATTCACTTGAGTGTCTGTTGTCTGAATGTCCTAGTCTGATGTCAGCCACTTAACACATCTGGCTGACCTTCCATTATATTGCTGCAGCAAGACCTCCCAAGTCTACTTCGCCTTTCTTTAATAACACTGAGCAATGATTAAAGTAGAAAAAGCTGAACAACTGTACATATATATTTGTATTTTTTAATCACATATTAATTACAATTCTATTATAATAAGAGATCAAAGATAGAAAGCACCAATTTTCCCCACAAACTACCTTTCTCTCCTTGTTGAAAATTCTCTCATTATTTACACTTTTCTGTCATTTTTTTTCTTTAGTGGAACACAAAAGATGATGACTGAGCTGCTCTTTTCCATAAATTGAAAGTGAACAAGAACTGAGGCTGTCAAACTTAAAAAAATTACAAAAAGGCACAATGAAGTAGTTCATATGACTTGTATACTACTATATTCTATGTCTTCTCAAGTCGTACAATAGATTTAGATAAGGGACTGACTTCCCTTAGCATTTTCCCCTCTTCTCTAGATCTATAGTTTCATTCATGATGGCACACATTGAAACCTGAAGCTTTTGTTTTTTAATTAATTTATATTTTATTATAATTATAAGTAGCTTGACAGCCACAGTTTACCAAACAGAGCAGTCTGGACATTATAGTAACAATCTCTGTTTGCGTTTTATGAAAGATTGAAAGTCATACAAGTTGGTGGCAACAAACGCAACATAAAGGTAAACAATGACAGAATTGTACTTATAAGATTACTGCTGGCATTCCCACAGGAAAGGATGGATGATTCATGTGAGAAAGCAGCCTCATCAAAATATGATCCTCAGCAGGTACATTACTTTACATTGAATTATAAATCATTTAAAGGGGTCATGAATGCATTTTTTATGTTCTCTGATGTGTACTTTAATGTTATAATCAAAAAAACAATTTAGAATAGGCTATTTTCTATCATGTTTTTGACACTCTTTTTGAAACACTCCGTTTTGATTAGGGATGGGCACGAGTACTTGGACTTGACAACGACGATTGATCATGAAAACGATTTTAAAAAATAATTTAAAAAAATTCTGATTGGTTATTGCGCCATTTTGGATGGTATCTGAGGTCTGATTTGTTATCTTTAGACAGCATGCTGTCCAGACCGGTAAAATAAAGTGAAACTGTATTTAAAAGGCCACAGTGATGCCTTGAATCACTTTGGTCATGAAATACAGTTAAGTGCAAGATGTGCTGCGCCAATCTGTCATACACAAAACATTATAATAAGAACAGGATTGTAACAGAATGTTGTAAATTCTCTGTGCTTTAGTTGCCCGTTTTTCAGCGCGTTGTTAAGAGCGCATCCACAATGAGTTAAACATCAAGACTAGCATACAAGTTCACATGCGCATTCGCATCCTTTTGTGATGTAAGTTGTAAAATTGCTTTTATGTTGTCTTGTCTATATCTGATTACTCTCATATATGATGGCGTTTTAGTGCTCTTAATAAAAATTTAAAGTCATATTTTGAGAAAAAAGTCAAAATTACGAGAAAATAGTTGTAGCATTACGAGAATAAAGTCGAAATATTTTGAGAATAAAGTCGAAATTACAAGAATTAAGTCGCAGCAATTATGAGATTAAAGTTTTGAGAATAGGCTATCCACCTTTTTCTTCAACGTGGACGTAAGCCTATGGGCGAGACTTCCGGTTCATTATCCGCTATAGGGAAATAACGAGAAGAGTAACAACGTGCAGTAGACAGTAAAACTGTTTGCACTACAAACCACTGTCTTCATAATTAAGATAATACATTAAAATATGGTAAGACACCAATTTTCAATATCAAGCAGCAAAATGAGCTGTTTTGCACAGCTAAAAATAGCTGGATGTGGATGAGACTAGAAGCCAGACCCATAAAATGTACAAATGGCCGCGCCCACTCCTACTGGAAGAAAAAGGTGGATATATTGCGCATGCAAATGGCCCAGATTGGGAGCAGCAGGAGAAATTCAGGTGGCCTGGCAACTGATTTGTATATATGTGGGATTATTAGCAAAAATCATACCATATGTCATATACTCGCAAGGACAGTGCTTGGAAATAATATTTCACATCTCTGAATGCATTCATTAGTTGTAACATGCCAGCCCCCCAATAATAGCAATAAACTTTGTGCTTTTGGTATTCAAATCTTTTATGCAGAGATGTAATAAATAATGCTTTTGTTTATTATTGTTCTTCTGATTTAACAGAGTGCTGAAGGGCAAAGCCACCCTTTTCATTTCCGTTACAAATCCAAGAAACATGCCGTGGAGTGTGATACATCCAAGACTGTGCTTGATGCTCTTAATACAAACAAGACTTTCAGAAAAATGAAAAAAGACAACATGGATAAAGAAATAGTGATCCAGAGATCCAAAGGAGCAGTTCCTAGAGCGGCTGTGAAGACTGATTTCCCCTGCTGTCTTATTGAAAATGATGAGCTCTTAGATATAACCTTCATCAAAAATAGTGGAAATGTTCCTTCAAAGAAAAAAACCACTGGAAGGCCTTCAGTCTCTAGTGAATCAGAAAACTTAGTAACCTTTAACATCAAAACAAAAGGAGGGAAGAAAGTAAAATGCTTAATGAAAAACAATAAGCTGAGGATGAAGGTTGATGATGTTTGTGTGTACGCATTCAAAGAAGACAAACTGAAGGCTGCTCTGCAGCGTGACGGACGCTTCACCAATGTCCTTTTCCAGAAACGGTGTGCACTTTCTGAGCTTGGAAGCGAAACAATCTATGAAATGTCCCACGCTGTAAAGCATCTGGATGGAAAGCATTTCGAGATCATTGTTATCAGTGACAAAAACCAGCCAGATAGCCAAGATGTATTGAGTGATGTTAGCCCTGAAATGAATGAAGCTGCAGCCGCTGATTTGAAAGAAGATCCTAACCAGCATCCCAACACTGAACAATCCCAAATGAGAAACACAATGAAATCCACAAATACTTCAACCAATTCTCTTAAAATAATTCCAGACCCTGACGAGATTCTCCAAATTCTCCGTAATCAGTACAAAGTTTTAGTGAATGCATTAAAGAAACGTGAAAAACTGAAAGACTCTCAAGTTCAAACATTCTTCAGAGCGGAATATGATAAAAGCGTTCAGAGTTTCTCTGAGGTGAAGAAAGTGAAGCAGCTCATGAGATTCTCTGACTCTGTGTGTCAGATTCGAGTGGAGGGATCCGCCAGAGGAACCGGCTTCTTACTGTTTGACAGATTCATTCTCACCAATGCTCATGTTATTGGAGAATTTGACCCTTTCACCAGGAAGCTTTCAAAGACCCTCACAGCAGTATTTGGCTATGAAGATCTGGAAGCAAAGGAGACCAAGTGTGTGCTGGTTAAGGAGCATGTTGCAAAAACCTATTATGGCGATGTGGAAATTGACAAGCATCTTGACTATGCTCTTCTTGAACTGCAAGACACTGATGAAATCACAGGATGTCCTGAGTTGCTCAGTTATTACAGTCCTGGCCCCCCTCCTAATCGTGGTGGGATCTGCATTGTGGGACATCCAGATGGTGGAATTAAGAGAATGGACCCCTGCTTCATCATTGAGAGAGAGGATCTACAAGTGGATATGTTCATTCATATGATGAGAAAGAGGAGTTTTGAAAATAAATGGCACATTCATGGAAACCAGATCACTTATGACTCTTGTTTCTTTGAAGGATCTTCTGGCTCTCCAGTTTTTGATGAAGACTGCAAACTGATTGGTATCCATACAGGTGGCTACTGGAGCCAAACTGAAGGCAAAAAGAGTCATTTTAAGGAATTTGCCTATTCCCTGCAGGCTATCCTGGATGACATTGAAGCAAAGCTAGGTAAAATCGTAATACCAGTAGCAAATAAAAGCAATGTATCAAAACAATACAATCAGATCAACTATGAGATGGAAGAGACTGAAGAGTCTTGAATGAAGCAGTCCACATGTCTCTGCAGCTTACTGCAAAGAGACCTAAAATTCAGACAGATTTGTCAAATGTTTTTACTTTACTTTTTTTTTTTTGGTCCTTTATCTTTGACATCAATATGTAGATATGATTCAAAAGAAGAAGTTACACATTTGTTTCTCATTTTTGACAAGTCATGTATCATGATTCTTACTTGGGGTTGATTTTGGGTCTGGTGCAAAGAAAATAGAACAGTAAATATTATTCATTTGGCAGAGACCAAAGATACAGTTATAGCCCTGTCTTTATTGTATTTTTGTTACATTGCTATTCATATATATGTGTGTACATACTCATTTAACAAACCATTAACTCATATATTCTATATTCATTTTTATATATGTTTTATACTTGTATTTTATGCTGATTTTACATAGATTTTTTCTTAATGTTGTGCATTTGTTATAAGGGATGATGATAACACACAATGAGACATGTCTCCACTACAATAAATACATTTAAGAATGTAATTCCAGCAGATCACTGTTCTTTATGCTTTCAGATTGTAGATGTAAATGACATTAAATACAACCATTAATATTCTAAATATAGCATTAATGTTTGTTCCACTTAAATTTATTATTCCATTAGCATGTACCTTGTGTGATTCATGTTTTAGTGTGTATTGTTTTGAGTGTTCATCATGTTGAGAAACTTTGAAGATCTTCAGTTTGTTGGGTCTGGAAAATTTTGTGAAAGTCCTGTAAGAGTAATAATGTAATCATAATGAATAAAAAACATTTTTATGTTTAAGTGTAAAACAAAAACCTACATTTGCATTTTACATATTACAATAAAGGCCCCATCAAAAGGCTTAATGAGTGCATTTTTTCTGTCCTGTGTTGACGTATTTTGGGTGGAACATGGAATAAATGTCACAAAAATTGTTTAAAATGTAACATCAATACAATTAATATGTTTTTAATGTAATCAGAAGGAATCCATTTAGTGACTATCTTCTATGTCAAGATCATCCAATCACTAAAATCAAACTTTTTAAATAACTTTTTTTGGCATTGAGCTCTCACCACTGAGCTCTATTGTCGTATGTGTGTGAGATTACATATTTATTTGTTATACTCACAGGAAGCAGGTACTGTGGGGATCCTTCCATCAGGTCCTGCAGAAAGGGATGCTGGGATAGCGTGGAGAAAGGAATCTTTTCCTCACCCTTAAAACCCAACTCCTTAAACACCTTCCACAGCTCCTGAACACACAACACCACATTTAATAATACATTAAAATACATTATACATTAAAACCTAGTAAGATACTTTTCAGTGAACATCTACTGGACAAACAAATATTTCACATAGACCTACATTGAGACAATTACGAGAAACATTGTTGGTTTTTGTAAATAATGGTTAGCTATGTTTATGTATTAAGTATTTTTAAAAAGTTTAAAATTGTATTATATTTTAAATTAAAATGGTTAAAATGAAGTAGGGTGAAGTTGGGCTGATGGGATATATTGGTTTTGAAGCAAAGCTGTTATACTCTACCTCTCGGAGTTCATCTCTGCTACTGTGGTTTGGCTGGAAGCGGTTCAGATGTGAGCAGACATGATCATCTCCATGACTCAGAACTCCGAGCACATCATCAACAGACACGCCAGCTTCTTCAGACTCCACCTCCTCATCAGCGTCACACTCCTCAACTCCAGCGCCCTCCATATACGGCACAGACTACAGCAGGAACACAGCAGTTTGAAACAAAATGAATGAATCATGAAAACACATTTCAAATATTTCACAGTTTAAGTAATATATTATTTTTGTGAATTAAAGTAATAAGAATAAGTCAATTAAGCAAGATAAATGTGCTTAGTTGAATTAAAAATGATGTCATAATGCAAATAATAAAGGTTCTAAAAACACGGTTTTCTTTTGATTTCTGGGTGAAATATGACAAGTTCTCTAAGCTTTTCAGCTCAAAGGTGTCTGTTAACCATGTCATACTGTGTGTACCTGTGTGAGGGGGCCGGTGTGTTTATAGTGCAGTGTGTGTCCGATCACAAGGCTGAGTGCTCTGGTGAAGCCCTGAGCCGGTTCAGGATGGCAGCAGAAATACAGCAGCATGCTCAGATAGTCCAGCATCAGTGGAGATGAGTGTGTGCTCGCAAACAGATTCAGATGTGAGCAGACATGATCATCTCCATGACTCAGAACTCCGAGCACATCATCAACAGACACGCCAGCTTCTTCAGACTCCACCTCCTCATCAGCGTCACACTCCTCAACTCCAGCGCCCTCCATATACGGCACAGACTACAGCAGGAACACAGCAGTTTGAAACAAAATGAATGAATCATGAAAACACATTTCAAATATTTCACAGTTTAAGTAATATATTATTTTTGTGAATTAAAGTAATAAGAATAAGTCAATTAAGCAAGATAAATGTGCTTAGTTGAATTAAAAATGATGTCATAATGCAAATAATAAAGGTTCTAAAAACACGGTTTTCTTTTGATTTCTGGGTGAAATATGACAAGTTCTCTAAGCTTTTCAGCTCAAAGGTGTCTGTTAACCATGTCATACTGTGTGTACCTGTGTGAGGGGGCCGGTGTGTTTATAGTGCAGTGTGTGTCCGATCACAAGGCTGAGTGCTCTGGTGAAGCCCTGAGCCGGTTCAGGATGGCAGCAGAAATACAGCAGCATGCTCAGATAGTCCAGCATCAGTGGAGATGAGTGTGTGCTCGCAAACAGACTGAAGAAAAACTACACACAGAAATCACAAAACAACACATTTATGTTTATATATAGAGTATCCGTTTAGAACATTGTAAGGCTGATGCCATTTGTCTGGACCGGAGGAGGGCCACAGTCTGAAAAGACAAAGAACTCTTACAAGAATCAACAATCTGAACTCTGTCTCAGAAGCCTAACATCCTCATTCAAGACAACATACCCAACTGAGAGAGACAAAAGTTTCACACCTTATAAATGATTCTCCACATCCACTTGTTTTACTCACTCTCCCCCTCTCTCCCCTCATTTCCATCTAAACACAGGACACTACAGAGATCAATGAAACCACTTTTCTTAATCAGAGTTTATAACAATGCAAGTTATGCAACGGTTCATATCTGATGTTGTTTGAAAGGTCTCTGTGTGTCTGGTAAAAGGTCTCATTCTCTTAACAATAGGACAGACAGCCATCAAGATTAGGTAATACAGATCCTAAGAGTTTAGAGATAAGTTGATTACTGTACAGGGTGTGGCATTTCCCAGTGTCTTTCATGCTAATTACCTTCTGTCCCAAAAGGTGTTAATTCAGCTTGATCAGTATAAATTCAAATTGTTAGTTCCTGTCTCCATTTTGGAGAATGTTTGTCTTGGTCTGAGATAGGTACTTAAGGAAATGTTGCAAGAAGCTCAGGTAGATTCTGTGGTCTGAAGCCCGTTGCGTAAAGTGTCCACACACTCTATGTTATGGATGTTTCTAAAGTCAGGTATGCATCTTACTTTTAGATTCATCTTTGAGAATTTGATGTCTTGTATTGATTTGATATCTTTGAATTGGCTATATAATTGGCATAATACATATTTACCTGACTGATAATAAATTGTTACATTTGATTTTATTCTGACTTACTCTGAGATCATTTACTCTAATTAATTGTGTTAAGTCTATAGCACTGCAAATCTGTGCTCAGGTTAGTAACGGACTAAAATGTTTTAAAGCTCCGGCTAACACATTGGCATTAGTTATGTATACTTAGACTGTAGAGGTTATTGGGTTTTTTCCGTTTAGAACAACAGTGAGTTGTTGACCAACATAAATTCGGGTCAGGCTTAACCTCTGATTATTGTAAAATTATTCTAATTAAGTGTACGTGAGAAATCATGGCATGATTATATAAAGTTACATTAGAGGAAGTTAAGTTGGTCAACTTGGTTCTATAGTAATGGTCATGACCTCTGGTTAGATATAGTCTTACTTTAATTAAGTGTGTTCAGATCTATGGGGACTAAATAAAAGTATTCTGGAATGAGCTAAGTATTGCACGAGCCGTCCAGAATATTAGTCAGTCGCCTCTGTCTAATGACCAAGACTGACGAGTTTGTAAATATGAGATCCGTTCACTGGCCGGTACGAGACTCAAGTGTTATGGGAATAAGATTAATGAGATTCAATATGATTAAAGAGCGAAACAGAATAATCAAATGTCAGAATAATAATAATTGGAAATGAACAAACAACCAATTGGCATTTCAACCTAAATTCGAGATCATAATAAAATGGAGTCAGATTAGAGTTTAACTTAAATTAAAGAACTTTGCACACTGAAAAGACCGAACACGCAGGAAACCTTCATCCACCATTGGATACCTCCATTGGGCCAATTGCGTGGACCTTCTTTTGGGAAACATGATAGTTGCAGTCAAAGTTAAGGGAATAGTTCACTCAAAAATGTATATTTGCTAAAAATATACTCACCCTTAGTTAATCGAAGATGTAGATGAGTTTGTTTCTTCACAGAAACAGATTTGGAGAAATTAGCATTACATCTCTTGCTAGCCAATGGATCCTCTGCCGTGAGTGGGTGCTGTCAGAATGAGTTCATGAAGCTTTTCACTACACAAGACATTGATAGACTGGAGTCATATGGATTACTTGTGGATTGTGATGTTTTTATCAGCTGTTTGGACTCTCATTCTGACGGCACCCATTCACCGCAGAGGATCCATTGGTGAACAAGTGATGGAATGATACATTTCTGAAATCTGTTCTGGTGAAGAAACAAACTCATCTACATCTTGGATGCCCTGAAGGTGAGTATGTTTTCAGCAAATTTTTATTTTTGGGTAAGCTATTCCATTAATGCATTTAATCAGTTATGTTTTACTGCAAAGGGGTCAAATTATGATGAATCAAGTTATTCTTGATCTTTTAAAAACTTCACAATACACAATACATCTTTGCAAAGAGGCTGTTACTGAAAAATGGGAGAGGTAGACAAAAGAAAAGGAAAAAACTGATACGACCCCATTCAAAGTAAAAAAAAATCCTTTAACCTGCTGCAGTACCTTCTTAAGATTGGCTAGTCTGTCATAGGGCAGCGGTTCAGTTGGGTCATCGGGGACAGGAAGATCTCTTTCACTGGGAAACCACAACTCAACCTGATTATAGAACAAAACACATGTTAAATTGAATTTATAGGCACATATATATGTAGCAAGATTATACAGATGAGGCTGGCTTTCATTCATTTTAACTATAGAAACAGCATGCAGTTGGAATAAAATTAACTATAGAACTATATTTGAACTTTTAAAATGCTGTAAAAGTGATTGTACTAAACTAAAAAATCTGTTTGTGTTTATAAGGTCTAATGTTCCAATTATGCTCTGTGAGTGCAATAGACCTGTATGTATTGTTCTTGTGTGATGAGTCCAGCTCCTGCAGTGTCGACAGCTCTGTAGCGCTGGAGGGTTTTTAACAGCTGAGTCTGAGAGGGAAATGGCCACGGCAGAGCCGCACTGAGCAGGAACTGACGCCAGTCCAGCATCTCAGAGTCCGGAGCTAATATACACACCAGCTCATCAACCTACACACACAATAGCACATGTTATCATGCGAGTACAAACAGGCTTGCCTGTAAAGGCGCAGTCACATTAGTGCATTTTCAGCAAAATCCAGTGGGCAAAAAGGTCCATTGTCAATCATGTAGCAGTGAATGACGCTCACACAGAAGTCACTTTCATACCAAGCAGTTTTCTGTTAGTCAACGCAGGGAATTTGAGTGATAAACTTAAAAATGTTGTGAAATCTTGCACCTTTTTTATATATCCAAACCAAAGCAATGAAGACACTTTTAAAATTAATATAATGGTTGATTGGAAAGGAAATTGTATGAATGATTGATACCAAAGACACACAACAAACCATGGAGGTGTTTATTATTTAGTTTGGAGTGAAGATGTACCTGTGAGGGAGTGATATGCATCCAGGGGTCAGGCAGGACATCACTACCCATGTGAGGAGAGGTTAACTCATGCAGAACTTCAGTCAACTCGTTACTGCACATCAGACCTGAACACATCACACAATACACAAACAACAAAATATAGTTACTGGATTCTACTGAAATATGTTGCATTCAGTTCACTTCTGCTTGGTTCTGTTTTACTCTAATTCTGTTCAATCAGTTTTGCAAACAAGACTTATTTACCAAAAATTACAGTTTTTACAACATGAGAGTAAATAAATAATGACTGATTTTTTCTTTTCAATTTTAAAAGACAATCAATCTCTGGCACGTTAGTTTTTTTTTTTTTGAGTAATGCTGATTCTGACCGGTAGGTGCAGTCTTGTGCAGCTGAGCACAGAGGATGTGCAGCTGTTGGACAGTCAGAGTGCTGTTTTTGGGCTGCTCCAGCAGGGATCGGCGGGGAGCGGGTGATGGACTCGCCACGACAAGAGTGTCTCCATCCACACAGAAATCAGCGCTCTGCAGCACAAGCTCATGATGGATCTGAACTCCATTCTCAATGTGCTGCCGCACCAACTCTGTCAGCTGGTCGATACTGATAAACATACACAAACATATTATGCACATATAAATTTATGAACATGTGTACAGCATGATGAGAAGCACATATGCTATTTTTGGAGAAATGTTTTGAAACTTGTTAAGAATATGTCCCAGTCATATAGTCATGCAGAGATAAATTATTTTGCAAAACATATATTTTTCTGGTTTTATATATAATTTCTTCTGTTGTGTATGTGTATACACACACACACACATATATATATATACACCTAACTTTTAATAAACAGAAGAAATTATTTAAAAGTTGATAGAAAAAAATCAAATATAAAAAAAAAAATCTTAAATATATATTTGAAGTATATTCCAAATACAAAAAATAAGTTGACAAAGAATTTAATTTGAAAAGTCAACTTATTTTGCACATGATTTGGAGAGAAATTCTAAGATTCACCTTTTAGAAGTACATTATTTAAATCTCTGCAGAACAATTACAACCAAGAAAGCCAATACAGTGTTCTTATCCTCTCCTGATCTGCCGTCTCCTATACATCCATCCATCTTCCTCTCACCTGTTCATCTCAGACAGGAAGCGACTTCCCAGCCACTCCTCCATGTTCCCGTAGGCCTGCTCTGCTTTCTGCTGCAAACTGCTCACCGTTCTCAGCACATGAGCCTTTATCAGCTCCAGACGCAGCTTCACTGCATGTTCTGCACACAAACATACATTTTTCTTACTGTTTATACATCACATGCACATACAACATCCTGAAGCTGAGGCTAGCATCTGGCATACCTTCACGTTTCAGTGCAGCTGTGAACTCCTGTTTGATTCTCTTCCTCTCTGCTTTCCTCCTGACCTCCTCAGGGTTCTTCTCCACCACGGGCTGTGGACTGGGCTCCTGTGGAGGGGTTGGAGCACCTAAAACAACACACACTCATTAGTGTCAACACATAACACAGCTGAAACTCATATTATAAATGACGGAGCGGTGGCTTTTCTTCACCTTTCTTTTTCCCAGCTTTCCTATTGTCTGTAGCAGAGTTTGAAGTCTGCACTCTCTGTGCCTCCATCTGCTTCTGTTCTTCATCACCCTCCTCTTCTTCTCGCTGCTGTGTCTCTGCCAACACCTGACACACAGTTGTGTGCAAACACACATGAAGACAGATGCACAGTCACAGGTGAGTATATTGAAATTTTACAAACACAGCTCATCCGATCAGAATTTTGAGTAGGCACTATCCTTTTATTTTTTGAAAAATCACATTTAGAAATGTCTAAATGTGCATGTATACTGTATATAAAAGAATCAACATTATTGTGAAACATACACCACCGTTCAAAATCTGGAATACAAAACAAAGGGCAAAACAGGGCCCCATATTTTTAAGCTTACCAGCAAAACCATTATGAGACACACTGATATAAACACACACCATGCTCCTGACGGCACTGAGTGCTGTCTGGAAGAACTCCTGCAGAAGTTTCTCATCAGGATGGTGTAGAAACTGTCTGAGCAGCTCAGAAGTGGGAGATCTGCAGGAAACCAATGGAAACCTGACAGCACAAACACATCCAGTTATTCAGCAAACATGCTTAGCCTCTATCATTTTTATACACACCCAAAGACAAAAAGGGAAAACACACATACAATTTAGTTTTCTTCTTGTCCTCCATTTCAGAGTCTTTTTCCTCAGCACTCTTTGCGAGTTTCTCTGGCGGCGCAGGAGCAGGGCTAAAATATGAATTTATTATATTTTACCACATTAAAGAGTCTATCTAAACAACTTTACAGTAAAAAAACAAACAATGTCTGTGTTCAGAACTGAATGCTAATGCACTGTTAACTGCACAGTATAAACTGCATATTGCTTACTATTTATGTAAACTAGCATGTAAAACAGTAGACGTTATTGCTAAGATTGCATAATGTTTAAAAGGCAATATTCATATTATTTATTATTATTTAACTGCACTGACACTATCAGACAAGAACAAGATTTGACTGAATTGGTGAAAATTTGCATGCATACTGCAAAAATAGTACATGCTATTCTAAACACAGTCATACAAGTCGTATATTATGACTTATGAGACAGACATTAATAATTACAGTAGCTCGGCAAAAGATCTATAGGCCTGTAATGGCTGTGGCATGATGATAAAACATGATAGAGTATGTAAGGTTTCTTCTTACATTTTTGGTTCCTCTAGCTCGACATGGTCATCTGCAGTGATGTCGATCAATGGGACACGAGTGAAACCACGTGTAGATTCAGGAAACACAGTTTTACACATCGCTGTGTAATAATCTCTCAAAAGACACGATGAGTCTTGGAAGCGGCCCACTTCTATCTGCACACACACACATGAACAGAACCATGAAATCTGAAACTCATCTAAGACGGTTCTGTGATGTTTTAGAGAGAAAGTGTGTGTGTGTGTGTGTTACCTGCATTAATGCAGAATAATGGTTGATCAGAACAGCAGTGTGATCGTCCAACCAGCTATCATCAATGACACCTGCTCTCTCCTGCTCCGCCTCTTCCTTGCGCTTATCACAGATGTCCCAAAGACGCTCACGCAAGTCCTGCATAAAAACACAACACACGCTGATCACAATATGAAAATAAGCATAAATGTATGAGCAATTTTTTTGTGAAAACTGTTCATTTGCAGCTAATTTGTGATAAACCTGCAGCAAACAAATATTAACGGAAAACTTTTGCACCAAAACTTTGGCAACTGTGAATATTATATTTACTGCTTTGTTTGTGTGTTTGTTTGTTTTTAACAATAAATCCAATGTAACACAAATCAAATCTTAATACAAAACAAATATACAAAAGAAAAAACATTACACAACATAACGCATTAAATGAAACTAAAAATAACATAAAATGAAACTAAAAAATAAAAAACAAATAAATAAACAAATTAAACATTTCCCTTGCTTTATTGCAAATAAATATTCTGCAGATATATTTTAAGGCTTTCTCCCAATCTTCACTGAAGTTAATAAACATTTGAGAATATTTTACAAAATGTTTTTTTTTTAAATATATTTTCATGCTGAAATATAGCATGTATTGCCTGTAAAAATATGTAACTTCTGTGTTTTTTTAAAAGGTTACACTGCAAAAATAAAAGAAAGAAAAGAGAAAAAAAAAACGTATTTAAAAAACTTTAATATATTTTTATTATGTTTTTCAGTACAAATACATATCATAAACATTCTTAAAATAAAGATACATTTACCTGAGGGTCTTCTGAAAATGTTATTAAAATTAAATGAGTTTATAATTAATACACAAAAACATATCTACCAGTGGTGTAACAAAAATTAATTTAATTTCAAAAGGAAAACAACTTTACTTTTCTTTTGGCATTTTTCACTTTATTATGATAGGACAGATCAGTGTTGACAAGAAGCGAAGTGGGAGAGAAAGAGGGGGCGGGATCAGGAAAGGTCTTCGTGTGGGATTCGAACTCGGGACGCCCGTAGCACAACAGCGCCGTATGTCAGCGCATTGCCCACAAGGCTATCGGCGCCAACTACTTTTCTTACCCCATTAGTAGAATGGTTTAGCACAGTCATTTAGTTTTAATACAAGACTTTATATCTTGTCATTTTCCTTCTCAAGTAAATGTATCTTGATTTTAGAATGTTTAGACATTTGTACTGGAAAACAAGACAAAAATACTGAAGAAGAAAATCTCTTTTTTTCCCCAGTGTAGGAGATTGTCTCACATCCAGTCTTTGATGGAGTTCTCCTTTGGTCTCCTCGTCCTCTCTGATGTTGTCAGGAACGCTGTTATAATCACGCTGCCACGCGCTTACAAACTCCTGCTTCAGATCCGGCTTCTGTAGGTACTGCCTGAAGTTCTCCCTGAAACATACAAACACACACATATTATACAATTACACACACATACACAGGCCTCACGTCACACACACGAGCACTGTTCTCTCACCGGATGTTGTAGAGGTGGTGAATGATGAGCTCGCGTTCACTGCGGAGGTTCTGCATCACTGTCTTGACGTTAGTCACGTATGAATTACAGACGTCCTCCCAGTACGGCACAAGATACACTGGGATCTCCTGCAAAAGTGACCAACATAACAGAAAAACAAAACTGACGTGACATAAATGGGTCATATCATACATTTTTATCATATAAAAAAGTTTTTTGTGCCAACAAACCATTTTGAGCCCTTTATAATCCCTATATTAACGTTCTATATTCAATTTCTACTTTAAATAAATGCTGTTGTTTTGAACTCCCTAATTATCCAAGAATCGTGACAAAACTGATTGAACAGTGATGATAAAAAATGTTTCTTGAGCAGCAAATCAGCATATTAGAATGATTTCTGAAGGATCATGTGACACTGAAGACTGGAGTAATGATGCTGAAAATTCAACTTTGATCACAGAAATAAATTACATTTTAAGGTATATTCAAATAGAAAACAATTTTTCTGAATTGTAACAATATTACTGTTTTTACTGCATTTTTGATCAAATAAATGCAGTCTTGGTGAGTAAAAGACATTTTTCAAAAGCATTAAAAAGATTTAACCAAGCCAAAACATTTGAAGAGGTTGCGTACATCTGTTAGATATCAGAAAATCTGTGTAATTTATTTTAATCTTAATTACAACAAATTCTCTAAATGGGGAGGAAGTTTTGAGTTCTGAAAGTTACAATGCTGGTTTTAGTGCTGTGAATTAGCCTTTACAGTTTTCATAGCACATCAATCTCTTTCAAGATATTGTTTTATTCATATCACCCCTTTAATGGAGTCATTGACATAAATCTGATCTCATCTGACCCGCAAGCGAAGTTAGCAGACTGCATGGAAATACCAAGTGCTGTAAGCACGTTTATTCTCATACCAGCCGGATCACAACTCAATCTGAGTAACATTAAACAAGCTAGATGAGTGTAATGGCTCTCCATCTGATATTCCAAATCAAACAAACCTTTTGAATGTAATTTTTTCATGTTTAATCAGAATCTGCCAGTCTTCTGAGAGACTGTGTGTTATGTGTGTGTATGTGCCTTGGGTAAAGGTTCCTCCACGTAACGCCGTCCAGCAGATTTCGGGGTAGCTGCTTTAGACTTAGCAGAGCAGGCACTTTCTGGACGGGTGTGTTCAGCTGAGGAGGACGTAGACATTTTACTGGAGTGACCCAGAGCTGCTCCTATGGGGAGGACAGAAAGCATATTTCACTAGACATGAAATTACAAAAGGAAATATAAATGCTTGAAAGGCAGCAAATGAATAATGGGAGATTTTCAAACTTTCAAGTCTACAAAACATTTGAATGAGTCTGTAGCAAGCTAAATTACTTGTAGAAAATTGTGGAGAAGAAATACATATCAGCAACTGCACCAAATTGCATATTTTTGCTCAGTTTGAATATAAATGATGCGTTTTACTCAACAAAACCACGTATGCAAGCTTATCTTAATTTTTTGTTTAAATGTTCAATAAACTTTCATTTAAAAAAGAAAAGATATTTTCATATGTCAGGCTTTACAGGGTTAAGTAATAGGGATAAGTGAATCTACCTTTTTCAACTGAGTCCATGGTGTCCATCAGAACTATCTTCACGTTACTGAAGAGAGTGTCCTCGTCTACATCTGCCGTGACTTTCACAAGAATATTCTGCTGGTCACCAAACCATTTCTCCAGTTTTGGCCATGTGTCATGAAAACCACTAATTCTGTTAAAAAATGATAACAAACCCAACTCATTTTGTGCTTCACAAAAAATGTCTAAGAAAATCTGAACGCCACAACATATTTCTTCTCAATTATGTGACATTTTTGGGTGGAAAGCATTTAATACAAAGAAAAAAAGTAGGCTTTTATTCATTGGGACTTGACTGGATCATGTAATGTTACACTATTTTCCAGCACAAAATGACACTCAAAAAAAAACAAAAAAAAAACAAGTAATTTCCTTCCTGTGGAATAACATGCACAGATGAATCATGGAAGATCACTCAAGAAACATCCACTCCAGAAACACCCATAGTAGTAAATACAGTCAAGTGTGTTGTTCTGTTCAGTGTGACGATAATGTTGGACATAAGTACATACAGTCCATTTTGATTTTACGTGGTTTTTAAAGGGCTCAGTATTTGTTTTATTTTTAAGGGAAAATAACAATGTTTTGCTTTTTAAATATTAAAAAAGACAGTCTTTAAATGGTTTAGTTTATTAAAAATAATAAATATCTGTAGAACGTCTCATATGAGATTAATACTTCTTGTACTCCAAAAGCAGGTTTTTGATGGTACTTTGATTATCTTTTTCCATTAGCATTGTACTTTTCTGCTTGTTTTACTGTATTCATATGGTAGCAGAGTAGGGATTTTTAATTAATTTCTATGGGGGTCAAACTACACGCTCTCACAGGGAATTGTGGGTTTGACAGTGGATTGGAGAAAGCATTGAGAGCAGTCGAGAGCGTCCAAGAGTTGAGAAATTCTCAACAGGCAAAAATGTTGGGCGGTAGTCTATCACTGTGAAGTTGTGCATAAATAACATTGTATATGTATTGCTAATTTCATTTCGATTTCAAATGCAGTTTGGATGCATTCATTGTGTCTGGACTGGCTGTGTTAACAAAAGTGCATTAGCATTTGTGTATTTGGGGATTACAAAATCAAGCTTGCATCTTTCCAACTGTAATTGTGTATATACTGTATATATTGGACATGAAGAAAACAATCATAGGTTCTGCACATTTACTACAAACACACTGTATGTTTTCACACACCTGTGCTGTATCTGTTTCCTCCCCAGGCTTTTTTCATCAGACAAGGATGCTGGATCTTGTGTGTCCACATCTGTCATACTCGTCTTTTCATCTGGAGCATCACTGCCATCTCTCTCCTGCTCTATGCTCTCCCCGTCTACTAATAGGTGAAGATCACACAGCTTAATTATTATTTCATACTAAAAACAACAAAGCCTGTCATGCTGGTAAGAGCAACTAATGATAAAGTACTGCGAGATTAACACCTAGCAGTACAATGGTAACTCACCAGCCTGATGAGCGGCTCGCTCCAGAACCTGCTCATCTGAGATGTCTAACAGCACCACTAGGTCCAGTGCAGGGGATGGAGGAGGTGGATCTTTAGGAGTATTTTTGTCTGTGGCTGAGTTGCTATGTGTTTTTGTCTCAGCCTGATCAGGGTCAGTCCCTTTCAGAGCTTTCTCCAGCATCTGAGCCTGATTGATGTCCACGGGGAACCCGTCAAGAATCCAGCCACTGCCAGCAGGGATGTTCCTGAAGAGCATGACGGAAGGGAATCAGACTGATTTTTAGTGCACAAAATAAATCATAGTTTTTCATGTGCACCAGCTTTAATGTAGTTAACTAAAACCATAAAATAAACATTAACTGAAATAAAATAAAACATAAAAAATTTAATATTTTATTTCACCTAGTTTCCAAGGCAAGATTTCCCATTTAACTGTAGTCTAACTTGAAATACTAAAAGAACTATAACTAAATCGAATAAATTAAAATGACTAAAAACTATAGAGACATATAAAATAAAACTAGTAAAACATACAACAAAATTACAAATGCTTTAAATGAATAAAATAATATCTAATTCAGAAACTACAAAAACTACAATAGTATATCAATGATACTAAAATAACACTGATGTGCACTCAAGGAAGAACATTTTATTTAAATTTTTGTATAAAAAGTAAATGAGTAATTTTTATCTGCTTAAAATAAAACAATAAAACAAGTAAGGTGTGGAGACAAAGCTCTTTACCTGATAGTATCCACTATGATGTCAACCAGGAGTTGATCAGGAACAGCTTTGCCTGTCCTAAGAGCCTGCTCTACTGCTGCACCACGCTGTGCTCGCAACGACCACTGCAGAACAGATCACAGTACATCATGGACCATATCAAAGAGCTCACTGCTGCTAAATACAGAGAGCAAAACTGAGTTCACATGAAGAGTGGCTTTGCGATTGCCTTTACTTTTTCTTTGTCCTCTTTTTCGAGAAGTCCAGATGTCTTATGCAGCTGAGGTCCTGATGTAAGACACACAGAAGAGTCGATAACTATTAGAACTTGAGTGAGCATTTTCATAGTAAATAATATCAGTCTTTATTGGGTTTTTGGTTAAAGGCCATTTATAGAAAACCATATGGGGAAAAAAAAAATTAATGAAAGAATGCACTAATATGCAATTAAATTAATAGAAATTGACATAATAAATTCAGAAATAAATGTAAGAATAAGTGTAATCAATTAGCACAGAAATCAATAAAAGCAAAAAAAATATTTAAATACCCCACTCTTTTAGTCTTTTAGTTTGCTAAATGATTTAATGTTTCTGGAAATACTTGGTCCTCTATGGGGTGTATAACGTCAAATTAATAAATATATGAATCTAAACATTTGTAGAAATAAACAAATACACTACCTTTCAAATGTTTGCAATTTGTAAGACTTTGTAATGTTTTTTAAAAGTCTCTTTTGCTCACTGGGGTTGCATTTATTTGATCAGAATTGCAGTAAAAACAGTAATATTATGAAACATTATTGCAATTTAAAATAACTGTTTTCTATTTGAATATATTTTAAAATGCAATTTATTCCTGTGATTAAAGCTGAAATTTCAGCATAATTACTCCAGTCTTCAGTGTCACATGATCCTTCAGAAATCATTCTAATATGCTGATTTGCTGCTCAAGAAACATTTCTGATTATCATCAATGTATACAAAATAAACAGTTGTGCTAGTTATTATTATTATTTTTTTTTTTGGAAACTATTTTTTTTTCAGGATTCTTTCATGAAAATTCAAAAGAACAGCATTTATTGGAAATAGAAATCTTCTGTAACAGTATAAGTCCTTATTGTCATTTTTGATCAATTGAATGCATCCTTGCCGGAAAAAAAATACTTTTGAATGGTATTGTAAATAAATATTCCCACAAACCTGATTCTAGAGGAGAGGATTTCTCCTCCTCTTCTTCACTCTGAGGCTGCTCTGTTGGAGAACCATTCCTCTCCAATTTCTTCTGAGCATGGCAAATACAAGGTCAGCTCCAGCAGGAAAATTAAACAGTATAAATAATGAAGTAAATTACGGTAAGTGGTTGCACAGAAAACAGTACAGTCACACACAACACAAACTAATCCAAAAATATTGTCAGACCTGCTGGATGCTACTACAAAAACTTGAGTCTTTACTTCAGATTAAATATTCCTGACCTGTGACTCTTTTTGGCTTTCACTCGCAGCCTGTTTTTCCTGCTGATAGGCTGATAGAGCATCCTGGATCAAAGAGTTGGCTGAGAGCACATGGATTCCAAGAGCTGATTCCCAGAGAGGAACAAACAGCAAGTGAGGAAAGTTAGATAATATTCTGACGTGATGAAGCATATTCATTCAATATGATGAAGCATCAACTCCTACCGTTGCTGATCTTGGCGAGGCAGGTGGTTTTGCCCGAGTAGGATTTTCCAAGCAAGCACGCTCTGATGGTGAAACGAGGAAACAGAGGAGGAGGAGTGCTGACGCTGGGTGGGACTATCATGCTCTGTAGACGGCTCAACACATGATCCAGAATATCATTTACTGGAGGGGCTTGACTCTCGTCCTCTTCATGCCAAACCCACTCGCCCTTCATAGCCTGAGGCGAACAGACAGAAAGACACATGTGCATTATACTTGCACAGACATGTAAACGAATCCATCCCTCAACTGTTTCATAGGCAAGGTTCAAGTGGTTTTCACTTATGAATTATGATATACCAAAAAGTTCTAATGTATTAGAGCAGGGTTTCCCAAATAGGGCTTTGCGAGGAAACTGGGTTTATGAGTTCATGAAAAGCTAATAATTAATGATATATAAATTAGAAATAAAAATAACTCTATACAGCATGAATGGTCATAAAAAGATGAGCTTCAATGTGAAATGTGTTAATTTGACTCAAGATTCAGAGGCAAAGGCAGCATCACAAATACTTTGCATCAGTCATGTTAAAGCTACAGTAACTCAGTATGTCCTTACCACATACTGGTTGTAGTCTTGATTGTTGAGTATTTGGAGCTTCTCCAGCTCAATGATCTGCTCTGGTGTGGGGTCAGCAGGGGTGGGATCCACACTGGCCACTTCATACAGCGGCTTACCACTGAAAAACAGCTCCATCCACTCCTGCATCAGCTTCGCTGGTATCAGACTGAAGAAAATACGGTCATTTTTATTATTTTTTTACCTACCATATCTCCAAATCACACAAATACTTTGCATCAGTCATGTTAAAGCTACAGTAACTCAGTATGTCCTTACCACATACTGGTTGTAGTCTTGATTGTTGAGTATTTGGAGCTTCTCCAGCTCAATGATCTGCTCTGGTGTGGGGTCAGCAGGGGTGGGATCCACACTGGCCACTTCATACAGCGGCTTACCACTGAAAAACAGCTCCATCCACTCCTGCATCAGCTTCGCTGGTATCAGACTGAAGAAAATACGGTCATTTTTATTATTTTTTTTACCTACCATATCTCCAAATCATACTGGAATGATTTCTGAAGGATCATGTGACACTGAAGACTGAAGTAATGTAAAAATAAAGGAAAAAATTACATTTTAAAATATACTCAAATAGAAAAGTTATTTGAATTTGTAATATTATTTCAAAACTTTGCTGCTTTTACTGTACTGTACTATTTTTTAAATAAACTTTTACTGACTCAACATTTGAACAGTCGTGTCCATATAAAACAAATGCAGCAAAATATAATTTTTAGTTTCATTATAATGCACTATAAAGGTAGTTTACATAACACATTTAACTTTTTATTTCAAAATCCACTCTGTCTTTTATTTGGTGTTTAATAGAATGATCAGGGAAATAAATACTTGGCTGTGAGGAGCCGATATTCTCCAGCTTTGGTTGCCAGATCGACAATCTGTTCCAGAATTCCTCTGCAGCTGTCAAAGTGTTTGCGATAGCGAGCTTGAGCACGCTCGGCAACTAGCTGTTTGTGTAGCTCACGCTCCATCCTGATCTCTTCACTGCGCTCGAGACGTTCCTGTTGGGCAAGAACCTGAACAATGCCAATGATGGGACATAATCAGGACCACTCAAAAACTTTTTCTGATACTCTATGTGTTGTTTGTTTGTGTGTGTATGATCTCTCACAGCTTCTCTGTCCAAGACCTCTTGGAAGTCTCGAAGGCGTCTTTCCTGGTACTGTCTCTCTTGGAAGATCCGGTTCTGTTGCAGTACCTCTTTCTGCTGTTTTATTTGCATCAGCTGCACAGTGATCCTCTTCTCCTGCTGCGTCTGACGCATCAACCGACTGACCATCTGTTCCTCTCGTAATACCTCCTGCAGAAAGAATATCAACGCAAAAATTTGATCAGATTTGATCAAGACAAACACTACCAGTCAAAAGTTTGACACTGTTTTTCACATTCATACATTAAGTATTACTGAAGAGTCTAAACAGAAAGTTTGCATATGTGTTTTTTTGTTATCATATTTGATACATCAGGCTTTTATGGCTCATACAGTATGAAATAATAATGAGAATACAGAGGTTATACTTGAGGAAGAAAAACACCTCAATTTTATTTAGAGTCCCAAACTAAGCAAAAATTTTCAATTTGATGCAGATGCTGATATTTATATGGCAAAAAAGTAAGATGAAATTCTGATGACCTGTAATGCAAATCAATGAGATCTTTATAAAAGTATAGCAGACTGCTTACATCAAATGCATATAAATATCAGTTGTCACTTCTTTATCTGCCAATAATGTCTTCTTGATTAAGTATTTAAATCCTTTAGATTATAATGCTTAGTTTTATGATTAAAGCTCTGTGGTTTCAAAACCCATTATGCAATGCAATACAATGATGATGAACAAAAACGTTCCATAAAAGCCTGATGATCATATTTGACACTCAAATTTTAACATGATTTTTCAAAAGAAAAAAAGGATAATCAAGTAAGTTGCTTTAGTGCAGCAAGTGTTCATCTTGAAATATTACTAACAATATAAAAGAGATTCTTAGGTTTACTTTATAAAAATCTGCAAGTTTTTCAAAAAGACGTATACCATGACCTGAAGTGGGGTAATTATAGTAAAAGGCCTTCTACTTGCTAAAAAGTATTAACTAACAGTCAGACGACAGATGCATGTAGTAGGTTGCGTACAACAGGTTTTTCAGCAAACCTTTGATCATATTTATAAATTAGAGGCCTTAGCTTGTGTATCAAATATGATATTTATAGGGTTCAAAGAAATAAGCCAAGCCTGTGGTCACCTGCTGAGCTTCATGGGCTTGTAGTTGTTCCATCAGCGCACGGCGTCTCCGCATCGCTCTTTGTTCCCGGGCAGCAGAGTCTTCCTCCAGACGCTGACGGATGTTCTCGATGTACTCCTTGTTCCACTGTTCTTTGTCTCCTGTAGTCATTGGCTGGGTCACACGACCACTGTAAATCCAGGTACAGTTCGTCATATACCAAGGCCTCAAATAGTCAAGAATGTTTTTGCCAGTTTTGTGTGAAATAAGACCTAAGACAGTCAGTGAAAGAACTGTGAGCAGTATGTCGGCCTGCTTTTGTGCATTTATTGTTTGTACTCCTAGATTTTCAGTGTTATGCAAACACACCTGTAAAGAAAGGCTCCACCTCCAGCAGGAGAAATCCTCTTCTGGTTCTTCTCAAACTGAGCTATCTCATGATGAACATACTGGAAATCACACTGCATCTTAAAGAGTGCTCACTAAACGCAATCAAATCCTGTCAAAACAACTTTTGACAATTCATATTGTTTTACTGTATATTGTTTTTAATTCCAATCCATCCATGTCATTTTTCATTCCATAATCAAAAAGAAACAAGAAATGACCTTATGGTAATTTTTATTACTGTAATGCAAAAGAAATAACCTATTTTAATGTATTTATACAACACAGTAACAGTGTTTTTTTTAGTGTTAATTCTAATACTATTATAATATTTATTAATGTTCAGAATTGCGTTTATTTTTATATTTGCATTTTAATTTTAACATTTATATTTAGCTTTAATAATTTTTTCATTTTATATACTTTTGTAATATTTATTAATATTTAGAATTTGCTTTTATTTTTTATGATTTTAGTTTAATTTTTAAGTTTTAGTAAAATTGTAGTTTTATCTGCTTTTGTCAGTATAATTATTTTTTTTAATAATATTTCTATTTGTGACCCTGGAGCACAAAACCATTCTTAAGTCGCTGGGGTATATTTGTAGCAATAGCCAAAAATACATTGTATGGGTCAAAATTATTGATTTTTCTTTTATGCCAAAAATCATTAGGATATTAAGTAAAGATCATGTTCCATGAATATATTTTGTAAATTTCCTACTGTAAATATATTAAAACTAAATTTTTGATTAGTAATATGCATTGCTAAGAACTTCATTTGGACAACTTTAAAGGCGATTTTCTCAATATTGTCCTATCCTAACAATAGGCTTTCAGATGATGTATAAATCTCAATTTCGAAAAATTGACTGGTTTTGTGGTCCAGTGTCACATTTATCTTTAATTTTTTAGTTTTAGTTTAAGTAATTCTTCAACTTAAAAATTAGAAATGTAGTCTTGGCAAATAATTGAAATAAGTTTCAGTTTTTTAAATCTAATATTTATATTTTATTTCTGATTTATTTCAATTACCGAAAAAAATTTTTTTTAATAGTAATAGTTTTAGTTAACAATAAAAACACTGCTGTACTGTACTATGCAGCATAGGGCACTTAATTATCATGAAAATAATGTCAAAAGTGTAAAAGTGTTGTTCACCTCAGCCTCTTGCTTTTTGCGAAACTGAAGCTGTTTCTCAGAAGCTCTTGACGTGCGAGCGTGTGGAGGTTTTGGGATCTGCACAATAGCCGACTGAATCTGAATCATGATCTCATGCTGTTTTCTGCGTGCCTGCCGGTGCTGACAAACAACAAATCAAACTATCAATCTCAGCCAACACTATCACATGCTGATTCACCAGTCAATGCACAGTAAAGCACAGAGGGCGTAAGAGAAGTAATGTTTTAATACCCCCAAAAACGGTTTGATGCTACTGAATAAATAAGGTTCAAGGTAGTTATTGATAGCTATGAAAATGTTATCCACGGTCAGCTGTAGAAAGTTACACCTTCTCAATGTCCCTCAGCCTCCTCTCGTCCTGCCGTTTGAGCCGGTCCTCCTCCTTCAGGAGGTCAGCCATGACCGAGCGGTTGTACATGTCCTGCCCTCTTTTATGGAAGTGTTTTGCGATCTTCTGCATCTTCAGATCTGTCTCACGCTTTACCACCGTCTTCAAGCGCTGTGAGACAAACAGCCTGAAATGAGACTCCTTTCTGAGGTCCCAACATGCAATGTTCGTAAAGCTAATCAAAACATGAACTAACCAATATACCAATTACAACAACGTGGCAAAAGCAGCTTACCATATTTGAACTATGTCAATATAAAAATGTCAAAATATTATTAAGAGGTTAGCTATTGTGTAATACACTACAATAACCACCAGGGCACTATACCAGCCCAGAGGGAGATTTATTTGACCTTGTACGACTGTATCACCTCAGTATAGATGCTGTTCTCTATGCGGTGCAGTCGGGCCGTGGCTGCAGGCTGCATGACCTCCATGGCTGTGGCAGTGAGGCCTGATCTCTTCTTCTTCTGCAGCTGTATATAGAGCTGGTAGAGCAGATGTGTGGCCGCCCCCTGCCTGCCCTGCATCACCGCTTTGGCCATGGCCAGGTCAAAGGGCACGCCCAGCAGTTGCAGAGTGGGCTCAATGCGGGTGAAGTTATTCAGCTTTGCAGTCGCCATGCTGTGGAATAATAATTTAATCAATTACAATGTTTTTGTCTGACTATAACATTAAAATAAAATGCCCTTCATGGGATTAATAAAGTGTCTGTCTGGATGAATCTCACAATAACATGCCACACTTCACCACAACAACAAAATATATATATATTTTAAAAATCTATCTATCTATCTATCTTTACCTTTGTTTGGAGAACAGGTGAAAGTCGTCCTGCAGCTCATATCTGTGCAGGATCTCTCCTATCAGATAACCGTTTGCAAAATCCCTGGTGAACGAATAGGGCTCTAAAATAAAACATATAACATTCACAAGACGAATAAAACGGCCGCAATTATTACCTGTAGTTTAGCTGATGAATCAGGTATAAATATACACATTTTTGAATGGATAACGCGCTTTAATCCGTTTGCTAAAAGCTATTACTTAACAAAACAAACACTTACCAATGACTTTTGACAGCCGAAGCTCTATATTCAGCCACTGGCAGATTATGTATGACATTCTGAAGGTCTAATTTTTAAGTAAAATCAATAATGTCCATGTAAATGTAAGGATAATCTAGGCACCTGTCTAGTTCATATTGTTTTGGGTAGTGTCTCGTTTTGGCGTGGTGTTGTCACAGCAACCGAACTACCAGGCGCTGCGCTGAGCGCTAAGGTCCAACCAATATTTCCTGAATGGAATGCACGGCCGACTGGATGTACCTTGCGAACTAGATTTCCCACGTCTTTGCTAAAGACATTCGTTGTCGATATGTTCTGTTTGTCGTTATTTGATAAAACACGGTAAAATAAAATAAAAATATAAACGTGTGCATGTTTCCCCATTTGATTTTTATATATAAATTTTAAAGCTATATACAAATTTTAAATAAGTTTTAATAAATAAATATCTTAAATATATACTTACATTTTGACATAAATACATATTATATAAACTCGCAATTCTGAGAAAAGGTCAGAATCAGAAAGGTGGGAATCCTAATTCTGAGTTTATTCTGTCTTTTTTTTCTTTAGAATTCTGAATTTCGTGTTCAAAACTCGGGAGTTTCGAGAAAAACACGTCGCAAATAGCTTTTTTAAATATATATTTTTGTATTCCAGGGCTTCATTAACTCGTTTCGATCCAAATTATGAACTAAAACAGTAATCTTACACCCAATACTAATGAATATGAATTCCATTTGAATACACCTTATATTGATTATTGCTGGTGGTTTGAAAATGCATCAATTTAACTTTAATTAAAACATCAAAATTCCACCATCGCCTTAGGAAAGATTAAACTGCATGTGTTTTATTAGTAAAGGAGAAAGCCCTTCATATGAAACACCCCAAAAACACACTTAAAAAAAAAAAAGCAAAAACACGTAAATGTGAGAATCATATAAGGAGAGAACTGAAGGAACATGTTGCTAAAGCATTAGGATAGAGCCCCAGTTTAACAAGAGAAGGGTGAAAGCTGTGGTGGGTTTATCGAAGTGAAAATGAGGACAACTGACCTACATAGATGTTCCTTTAGGAGCACTGCTGCCATCCTGTCTGGAGAAAACATAAGCTTTCTCTGCACATAACAATGATCAGGGCCATTCCAGACTGGAATAAGGGTCAAATGGAGTAGAGAGGTTCAGAAAAACATGAATTACTGACAAAGCAAATATTCCTGCACTTTTATCGCATACAGATTTCTCAATGCAGTTACAAAAGCAATAATATGCATTGCAATGTCCAAAGGCAAAGTAATCACAGAAAAGCACACTGGATTTATTTTTCAAGATTTATTGTCTCTAATAATACAGACTGGTTGATATTCTGTTAGTGATTTAGCAACTAGAGTAATAGAAGCTCAGATGCCTGCATACATCTTGATTTTTTTCTACACGCGTTTACACACTCATATAGTGCTATATGGAATTATTTCATATTCCTCATTCATAGCTCATCTCTTCCTCTCTCTGAACGCTGAATGTGGAATCTGTCATGCATACAAAGGCAATAATATTATTGTAATATTAACTGGGGTGCAATATTCCCATCTGATGATCTTCATGCTTAAGAGAAAAGCTTATTTACATCATTTCAATCACAATCTTATAAATAGAAAGTAATGTAGTGCATTAGACAAAAAAAGTGCTGTTTATGAAGCAACACTGAAACTTAGAAAGAAGCAACATGTAATTTAACTGATGTGCTGTTACAGGTGTGCATTTATTGGCTGTTATACAATGACTTTGAAAGTGTAAACTCAGAAGAACTGTCCACTGTATACATTAGGGCTGTCAAAAAAAAATTTGAATTTCGAAATATTCTTCGAAAAAAAAAAAAAAAAAAAATCCACATTCGAATGCAAAAACATTGCATTCGAATTTTAGGTCTGCGTCAGCCATCAGGCAGCCTATCAGTGGCGCACGAAATGCGACGACGATGTATGTGGCGAAACTGAAACCAAGCCGTTCACACAGAACGCATATTTATCACATTTTCTAGCGGGGCATCTATCAGCGTTGCACTCGCGTCTGGCACCTAGAGTAATAGAAGCTCAGATGCCTGCATACATCTTGATTTTTTTCTACACGCGTTTACACACTCATATAGTGCTATATGGAATTATTTCATATTCCTCATTCATAGCTCATCTCTTCCTCTCTCTGAACGCTGAATGTGGAATCTGTCATGCATACAAAGGCAATAATATTATTGTAATATTAACTGGGGTGCAATATTCCCATCTGATGATCTTCATGCTTAAGAGAAAAGCTTATTTACATCAGTGTCAAGATATTTACATTAACGCCTCATAGTGTGTCATCCTACTGATCTCTCATCTTAATTGCATACGGAAGTTGCTCAAATCTGATTTAGAAAAATTAAATGCCCTGCTCAGACATTATATAGTAATAATAATAGTTACATATATATATAAGATAGTCGTGTTATTTTATTACGCTTTGAAGAAACGTGCATAATATTTTGCACGATGTGCCCTCTCGTGGCCTCAGGAGAGAAGCCAAAAGCTTTTTCCCCCTAACTGAAATTATGCCTTTTAAATTCGAATATAATTCGAATTTTGATCATATTTAAGTAGAAAATTCGAATTTAGTTTTTCAGTCATTTTGACAGCCCTAATATATATATATATATATATATATATAAAATCTGAATAATATACAATAATAATAATAATATAAAATCAGACTTGGCCCACTTTTTTCTTGTAATGACACAGCCTATAACATTGGCTCATTTTCCATTTATACTCCTAATAACACTCTTATCTTGGCTATAAAATCCAAAGCTAAGGCTTTCGAAGCATATTCTTCAACAGTTAAAAAACAAAAACATTGCATACAAATTGACATTTTTGTATTATACATTCATACCACCAAATAAAAAAATAAACATTAGTAGGCTTCTTTAAAAGATCTCTACACATAACCGAAAAAAAATGACATATTAGTAACTAATAATTTCAACAAAATAAAATCTTTCACAGTAGTGTTTAAAGCTTAAGCAACAGTAGATGCTGACCTCTCTCGTATTTCTTCACAATCTCATTCTTAATGTTCATCTAATGCCCTTTCAATCACACACCACATTAGGAGTTTAATGACTGCTATCTGATGCTCTTCAAAGTCGACATGAAATTCCATTTTACTTCCACACTATGATGTTTCAGAGTGAAACGAGATACTGAACACAAATAAAATGCAGGGCGGGGCTTGATTTCATCCATCAAACATAGATTGGATGGTGCACAGTGGGAGTTTCATAACTAGCTGTTTAGTTTCTTATTAAAATTAGAAAAAAAACACATCACAACAGCACCAACAATGTGCATTAAGAAAATAAACAGGGCCACTTTTGATTTCATGTCGACTTTCATCATTCATTCTCACTGTAGTGACATGTGAGATGTGTCGTCATGTCGTCCTGATGTGATGTATCTGTTGTTCTGACTGCTGCACAAGGTTTTGGAGGACTAGCGATATGCACAGTGCTCAGAAAAAAGGCCTTCACAGTAACATTGGATACATAGCTCTCATATATCTGTATGCTAGATTGATTAAATCCAATCTAAAGGAATAGCAGGCTCTTCTGACGTCAGTAAGGCCAGTTAAAGTAATTTACCCTGTGGTCCATAATCCAAGGAAACCGTTCTGAAAGAAGGTGCTGTTCTTTGGGGAAAAAAATTAAATAAAATAACTAAGCTCCCGAGGCACTGTGGTCATTTTAAAACCATAATCTCTGGACACAAGACATATCATCATCATGGACAGATGCATCTATGATTAGATACATAGTTGAGTTCATACTGGGAGTATTATGACGTTAGAGTCCCATATTCATCAGGTGTGAAATACAAAGATGCATTCATAAAACTAAAAGGTGCTTCACATGTTGTACGGATAATGCCAAATTCATTAAATGTCACTGACCTTTGGAAAGCAAAAATGAAAAAAATAAAAAATAAAAAGAGTTCTATATCCTACAACCTGGATTATTAGACCAAGAGCAGAGATTTTTGGGAAAAATGTTGTAGAGAATAGGGCTGCACGATTAATCAAAAAAAGAAAGAAAAAGAAATTGAAATTCTCAAATTGAAAAGGCTGCTTGTAGTTTAATGTTAAAAAATTAAGAAATTTAGACAAATATTAGTATTGTAACAACTGTACTGTAAAATATTATTTTTCTTAATTTCTTTTAAAGTGAAATATTACAATAATATTATTTGTTATTTTCTTTAATATTGTTATTTAGTAATAGCAGTAGTAATAATAATTATAATTAAAATTAAACAAATATTATTAGTCTCACTGCTATATAATTAAAATATTTGGCCAAATTGTGCAGCCCAACAAGCATAGCAAACCTGGAGATAAAAAAAACAAACAAACACACAATTAGATTTTATTCCCAAAATCGTGCAGCCCTAGCATAGAAGGTAATTTTCTACAAGTTATGCTGACTGAGAGTCAACCACAAATCAAAAATACACACAACTAGCTAGCTGCATCACATGATTAACAGTAGCAGTGTGTTTACATGCATCTTACACAGACTAAGCTGACAACGTAAGATCATGAAAACACTTTAACAGCTGTTTTCCTTAATCAGGGAAAAGGTTTAAGAAAAATCAGAGATGCATGTTTCTCCCATTTTCCTTTTGTACTGTCAGCTTATTCAACGTGCATGGGTCTGTTTAAATAGACAGCAAGACTCGAGAAGTTGTTGCTTGAAGCTACATACAATTTTTTTTAAATCACCTGAAAGTGGCGCAGCTTTGAGAACAAGCCTTAAAATGCACTGGTTTTGATCTTTTGAAATGCAAATCAACTGCTGGAGTCAATCAACTTAGGGGCCGTTTACACGACAACGTTTTCAGCCAAAAACGGGAAACTTTTTATGCGTTTTGCCTGTTCGTTTACACGACAACGGCGTTTTGGGGACTGAAAACGCATATTTTGGAGTGCAAGTTTTTGAAAACGCCACAGTTGTCGTTTCCGTGTAAACCCAAAATGGGAATCTTTGAAAACGGCGACGTCATGCGTGTGTGTAGTACGTGTTAGGTATGTAGACATGCGCAGTACGTGTCGATTTTAAATGCAAGCGCGAACAAACATACACAACAATGACGGAGTATATGGTACTGTTGTTGCTGCTCAAGAGTTTGCTAACGCTTCTTCAGCAAAGTGTGGATTTACTTCACCAATATTACAACCAACAGCGGAGACGCATCATATACACACGGCAACAGGTACTGTTTACTAACAAGGTGACAGCGCCAACTACTGGCCTGGCATACGTAATACAGCGTTTTTGGCCGCTTTCACGGATATGTGTAAACGCAAATCGTTTTGAAAACGCTGTCGTGTATACGTGAAACTTTTTAAAAACGCAAGGGAAAAACTTTTCCGTTTTTGACTACATCGGTGTCGTGTAAACGTAGCCTTAGGCTGCTTTTTGGACCTCCTACGTCTGACTGCTACAAAACTGTTAGTAAAATTAGGACTGAAAAAAAAAAAGCTGTGAAATGTTGCACACAATATAATGCTGTAAGGATGAAAATGTACTGCGATCACTCCAATAACACTGCAAGAAAGAGGCACGAACACTTTCGTACGAATAGAAGCGACGTTCCTAAGGGAAACCGTCATACTGCTCCGAGCGAGCGCGAGAAGATACGACCACCTTCAGCTCTTCAGTAGTACTTCACCTGTCTGGTCAGTATCACAAGTCCTTGAGAAACAGTAGTGACATTGATTACGTAAATGTGAGCGATAGGCACAAACCCTAAAACGAACCGAAAACATCCTCCTAAAGGTGAACGGCACAAACGAACATGAAAAATAAAAGCTAGTGCGTTCTCAGGATTTTCCAGAGAGAAAATTGTGGAACCAGGTGTTTGAAGGCTGTGGTTTCTCTTCAGAGGATTCAGGAATGAGGAACTGGGATGATGTGACCGATGTAGGGCTGCCAAGCGAACCGCTAAAGTTTTCCGCCTCTGGAGAATCCAGCTGCCAGGAACACTGGGGTTTGTAGCCTGTATTCAATCCATCGTCTTGGAAGTCGGCCTCGAATTCGATTTGAGGCTCGGCCGGACCCGCGACGGACTGCATTTGAGGCCTGTAACCTCCGCCACCGCACGCCCCCTGCGAGGAGGTGGGGCTCTGGATGCCCGCGTAGGTGATTTCAGTCTGCGTGGAGCCCACCGAGGCGGTCGAGGAACCGGAGGAGTCTGAGACCTGGTTACTGTGTGAGCCGTCACCGACCACCTGGTTGTAGTATCTCAGCAGGGCCGGTTCATCCGAGTCAGTGTCGACCTCGATGTTGTCATTCTCAGACTCCTCTTCTTCCTCTGGGACCAGGAACAGGCCTTCCTTAGTGAAATCCCTCTCCGGATTCTCCACAATGTGGACCAGACTGTGAGGAGAGGGCTTCACATCCAGAGGACCCTAAACGCAAACAACAGCAAAGCAGTTTGAGGAATCATTTATGTTCGTAGCATTAGGTTTTTAGAAATAGTAATAGTGATTCCTGTCTTAGCGAACACTAATCAAAGGTTTTACCTGTGGGGAGGACCAGTCTCCGGGTACTTTAGGTCCAGGGATTTCAGGATAGAAAGCTTTCTTTACCCTGGAATTACATAAATAAAACAAAACCATAAAGGCAACTGATTTACATCAATGTTGTTACATTGTATGTGTTGTATAACTAAAACGGTGTTAACTAAAACTGAAAAACAAAATGATTTAAAATGTAATAGTTTTTAATTGAAATAAACATTAAATTAAATAAAATATTAAAAACTTAATTTATTTCAGTTTCACTTTTTATTTCAACCTAATTTTCTTTTAGTTTAAACTGAAGTACTACAATTAATAAAACTGAAACTGAAATAAAATTGAATGAAAACTAAATAAACTAAAGCTAAAAGAAATGAAAATTAGTAAAACTAAAATGGAAAGTAATTATTCAAACATTAAATTAAATAAAATATTAAAAACTTAATTTATTTCAGTTTCACTTTTTATTTCAACCTAATTTTCTTTTAGTTTAAACTGAAGTACTACAATTAATAAAACTGAAACTGAAATAAAAATGAATAAAAACTAAATAGACTAAAGCTAAAAGAAATGAAAATTAGTAAAACTAAAATGGAAAGTAATTATTAAAAATATGAATAAACGCTATATTAGTATATTAATGATACTAAAAATACCACTGTGCATCAGTAAGACTGAAAGAATACAGTCTGTTGTAGAACAAGTACTGTAGAAAAAAAAAAGTATTTTTGGCTATTGCTACAAATATATCCCAGCGACTTAAGACTGCTTTTGTGCTCCAGAGTCACATATATCATTTCAGTTAGCTGCCAAGGCAACATTTCAAATTTTAAAAAGTAGTAGTTTTTGAAATACTAAAATTACTAAAACGAAAACTCAAAACTCAAAAACAAAAAAACATCAAAATAAAAACTTAAATTTGAATAAACACTATATTAAGTTAACACTGACGTGAGAACACAATTATAGCACACATACTATCAAGCCATTTTGGTCAAAATAACTTGATTTAGTGGATTTTTAAAAATTATTTAACTTGATGGAAATGCTATTAAAGCACAACAGTCTCTCTTACGTAGCAGCAAAAGATAAAAACTTTAACTTATTTTATTTCAGTTAGTTGCCAGGGCAATATTCCTCATTATAAAAGTTGTACTAAAATAACTCAAATGGAAATAAAAATTGACAAATTAAAAAAAAAAACTAACTACTAAACATGAGGAAACAATGCAACAAAATTACTAAAACTTAAAATGGACAATATAATAATTGAAACTAATTCAAATTTTAATAATCAATATATTAGTATATATTACTAAAATAACAATGACTTGTGTCGATCAGTAAGGCAGAAACAATAGTCTGTTGCTGTAGCTCATACTGCAAGCCATTTAGGTTGAATTGATTTGATTTAGTGGGATTTGGAAATTATTTAACTTAATGGAAATGCTTTTAAAGCCCATTAATAAAGTCCTACCACTCTCTCTTCTTGTAGCAGCAGATGCTGATGAGGATGAGACAGCAGAACATGATTCCCAACGGCACAAGAATGCCAACAAACAACATGTCGGCAGCTGGATGAACACAGAAAAGCAGACGTTTAGGAGAACTATATAATGCAATTTGTTATCTGTAATATCAAAACAATCTAATCTAAATTACAAAGTCACTAGTTGTTCTATATTAATGTAAAAAAAGAAATCTATAAACGAGTGTTGACTTTAATATCAAATCAGCTACAGAACAATGACAGAATATTTGAAAGAATTTCATCATTTCTTACTGTCCATCTCTATTTTAATGTCCACAGTCGACCCTGCATCCTCCCCAGCTGAGGTGTAGGCCTTCACTACGAACTTATAAAAGCTCGGAGACAAACCCTTCACCCTGTACGACTGCACTTCAGGATCAGAGATATTAGCTAGGAACACAACCACACAATTATTAAAATATACAAGGGATAAGATTTACATAATTACAATTTTTGCAAGAGAGAAAAAAATATGCTTTATTAATATTTTTATTTATATACATTTCTATGTGTGAAAGTGCTAACCAATGAGATCCAGATGTGCAGCATTTGCCAGGTAGACGGTGTATCCGCGTATGAAGCCTCTCTGGTGTTCCATCGCGGTGGCTTTCCAAGACAGCAGCACATCAGAGCCAGTCTGAATGGGTGACAGCTTACTAACCGACTGTGAAGGAACTACAGAAGATCCAGCAAAAGAAAGAATAGATTCACATACAAAGTCAAAAACAGACTAAATCTAGCAGTGATTTATGTCATCTGACATCATGAAATCAAAATCGGGGTTTTGTGGCTTTTAATCCATGTCTGCCCGCTTTGAGGTCATTGATATGTGAGTGTACTCCTAAAAGTTAACAAAATAAACATTGCAGATGCTGTATAAATATAAGTATGCTCAGGGTACATACTAATTTGAGTAAAATAAAATGCTGTCTCAAATGAAATGTCTCCTCCTCCTAAGCTATAAATATCTAAATATTCATATTTTCTTGTTTTGTTTAATATTTAATAGCAGCAGTCCTAGTAACTAGTACAGTAGTAGTAGTAATAATAATAATAATACAGTCGTCAGTTGAGCGAATGCTCCCCTTTTCCATCCATTAAGTTGGTATAAAGGTTGGGTTTGTTTTATTCATTGTGTCCTCATTGATTTTGTTCATTCACATGTCAAGTGTGGTGAAATATTACATTAGTAATATTTCTTATTTTAATATTTTTAGTAATAACAGCTGTTGTCATCATATTGCTAAATAATTACAAACTATTTGTTTCAAGTCATGCAGCCCTACAAACAATCACACACCTGGGGCCAGTTGCATAAACTTTGCCTCTATGTTAAGAAAGTGTCTTAAGTACTAGAAGTTATCCAAAGGGTAATCAGTCTTATTTTGGATTCAACTAATCTACGCTTTTATGTAAAAAAAATACGACCAGTCTTATTAGATGACTAACTTGTAAGATTAGTCTAAAGCTTTTATGCAACTGGCCCCTGGATCTTTTTTTTTTTATTGTATTTAAATCACAATTGTAATGTTTTTAATCAGAAAAATCATAATTAAAAAAAATTAAATTGGTGGATTAACCTTTCCAGTAGATGCATGAATACAATATTCACATAAGTGACGGCTTGTTTGTGTTTTACAGAAAGCTACCATTCATTTGCCGCTGCAACAAGTTTAATGGTTTGCTAATATATTTGTCCTGTTGACAAGTGACCTGTAAGCAGAGAAATGCTGTGGAATTCACAGTAAAGGCCCTACTGTATGTGTGAAAGTGCCCTATGAGCGGTGAACAGCAATGTTTCTCTTACTCATTTCCTGGGAGTATCCCTGCCATCTCTGCAGCAGCGTAAGAGCGCCGGTCGAGAGAGAGTACACGGATACGGTGTACCTCACTCCTGCCACCAGAGAGTCTGAAATCAACAGAAACTAATAATCAGTGAAGTGCACAGAGAAAGCATGCAGTCGTGGTGTAAACAAAGAGTGAAGAAATGCAAATTCCAGTAGATTTCCACTATTAGTGGTGTAAAGTTGTCCCGAAAGTATGTGGACACTTAAGTCACACATTTTAAAAATGAATACCATTGCATCAGATGACAAAATAATCAAACAAATGGCATTTATTTTAAAGCACAAGAACTGACCATTAAAACAATCATCAAAACACCCGCTGATTCAATAACGGTGAGTGAAGATGATGAAGAAGAGCGAAGTTAGTGTAAAGAAAAGATCCTGCAGCATTTGAGTGCAGATGTTTTAGTATTTTTTTTATCTATGCAATGCCATTCAGGTATTATTAAAGGGATAGTTCACCCAAAAACCAAATTAAACCCTGCGGCTCATGATGATACATTGATGTGTAAAGACACGAAACGATCGGTCTGTGCAAGAAACTGAACTGTATTTATATAGTTTTTTACCTCTGATTTACTGCAATGTCCGAACTGTCCTGAGTGCATCCTGAGCGCGTTCGCGTCTTCTTCTTCTTCAGCCGTAAAGCAAGAAGAAGAAGAAGAAGACGACGTGTCACGCGCCGGCTGAAGAAGAAGACGCGAACGCGCTCAGGACAGTTCGGACATTGTGGTGAATCAGAGGTAAAAAACTATATAAATACTGTTCAGTTTCTTGCACAGACCGATCGTTTCGTGTCTTTACATCAATCGACTTTACACACACATCATGTTTTTTTGACTCTCAAAGCCGTGATTCCCATTCACTTCCATTATATGACTGACTGACTGCAACGGTTTGAGTTAAAAATCTTTGTCTGTGTTCTACTGAAGAAGCAAATTCACCAACATCTTGGATGCCCTGGGGGTAAGCAGATAAACATCAAATTTTCATTTTTGGGTGAACTATCCCTTTAAGTGTCCAAATACTTTCAAGTATCACTGTATTCCCTAAAAGAATTTATTTGATTAATTGATTTAATCAATTAATTTAAAAGACTCACCTGAGTTCACTGTGAAGCTGCAGTCTGATTCTGGAACTTTCTTCCAGTCAACGGGGCAGAGTCCACTGCAGCCGGTCGGGACCCACTCCACAGCGTACCCGCTGCTCGCATTGACATTAGGCTGCCAGGAGAGGACAAATGATCCATTTGTGCCGAGCAGCTCAGACACAGACAGCTGGGAATCTACAGGAAAGGAGATCACAGACAACGCATGGAGTGTAACACTAGTCTGAATTAGCGGCCTTGTTGTTTACTACAGCTATAAATGGATTAAAACAATTAACTGCGATATATAGCAATTAGTGCCAAAGTTCCACTAAAGAAACTTTAATAACTAAAAATGTTTTTAATAACTAAACATTTTAACTTAATTAACAGTTATTTAGTTTATTTAAATTTCATTTACACATAAAACAGCCATTAAGAAGGCCTTTCTTGGATTATTTTAGTCATTTTTCCATTTATCTACTGAAGTAAACTAAAGGTTGTGACAATTCTGACCAGTCAGAAAACACACAGAATAAAGTCAACCAGTTTTAATGTCAAAACAACCATGTTCAATTCTTTTTAATGCCAATGGCACTAAACATTTATTTAAACTTCAAAATTGATTAACTTTAGCTTCAACTTTAGCCCCATTTTTTTTTTTAATAAATGGGTTCTTAATAATAATAATAATAATAATAATTATTATTATTACAGAAATAAAAACATGTACTTTTTAATTATTTAATACTAATAATGATACTATTAAAGAACACATAATACATACAATATATTAAAATTACTTATATTATTAATATATAAAAATACATTTAACTGAGAGAGACCAGCTGGGTTTCGCGCTGCCACGGCAACGGTGATGTCACTGCTGTTGTTAAGGATGATGGGATAGCTGAAGTTCCCAGGAGGAAGAGAAACCGGTGTCCTCCCATCCTCCTCCGCTGAGCTCTGAGAAACCTCGTAGCCGACTAATGCGCCGTGACTTTTTCTCACGGACAGAGGCTGAATGAAAAGAGGCACATGGCATCATGTTTATTAATAAGAATAACATTATTCAATTTTTGAAACGAGGCACATGGCACCATGTTTACTTAGAAGAATAACATGTTACTCAGTTTTACTGCATCAGTCATATTTCCTATCCTAGATGATGGCAAACATAAAGCTGTTCTTACTTTCCAAAAAACACGTCCTGTGTTACTGCTGTCCATCCACATCCAGACATCAAGAGCATCAGGACCTGAAAATAAACTTTGTTATAGATCTATATATAATTCTATCTATAATAATATAGATAATATAATATAATATAATATAATATAATCTATCTATAATTTATAAACCCCTCAGAGGACCTCAGATGATGCCAACCATGAAACAACATACAGCACTACCAAATTTTGCGATAAATTTGATTGCATCATATAATAATTACTGTTAATAGGGTTCATCGTCTGTTTGATTACGTCTTTAATTGATTACGTCTTTAATTGATTTTTCCGCATTTCTGCCATATGTACATTAACTGACAGTTACTACTGATAAGCTACTACTAAATATTGTACAAACTTAATTTGCTGTAAAGTTGCTTTGCAACGATTTGTATCATGAAAAGCGCTGTACAAATAAACTTGAATTGAATAAACTTGAATATATAAAGTTAATATACAATAAAAATAAAAATAAGAGGAAATGATGTAGAAAAGCAAGCTATGAATGACATGAGCTTAGTGTATTGGAGTTTTTGCACTGACCACTAGGCCACAGTTTTAATTAAACTGTAAATATCTGAGATGTCGTATGTGGTGTTTACTAAACTAGTTTAATTTTCTGCAAATTACCGTATTGACCCGAATATAAGACGATGTTTTTTTCTTGGAAATACATCTGAAAAACCGCGGTCGTCTTATATTCAGGGTCTAGACTTTGACATGTCAATAATACACCCACAACAATAGGTGGCGCCAAATATGCATAAAACGAGTGTGCCATGAAATACGTAATGTGATGCGTGTTGTAAAGATCGCGAGTAAAAACAAAAGCAGAAAACCTTACAGCTGCATGAGTCGTGCCTGTCAGGTTAGCCTGCTGGGACCAAACTCCCTTTGTGATTTTAAAACGTAAGACAGTACCCAGATTTGAAGATTACAGTAAGATTTAACTTCTACTGTTCATAAGATTTTGGTAGGCTACTATTAGATGGATAGCCTAAATGTCCTAATTCAGAAGGGCTACCTGTTTTTTTTTATTTTTTTAATGGTAATATCAAAAAGTGTATATTTTTTAAATGTGATTGTTGGTACATTTTACCAGTTTTTACCATACTTTCAAAACAAAAATTAAAATAGGAAAAATATGCAATATGAAAATAATTGAAGACAAAATGTGTTTTACTGAGAAAAACAAGATTTGGTTTTTAAAAAGCCTTTTTCCCAAAAGGTACATCTGGAAAAAGGGGGGTCGTCTTATAATCAGGGTCGTCTTATATTCGGGCCAATACGGTATTTTAACTACTCACGGTCCATTTTAGTGTGGATCCTGAAGGGGGCGCTCTCATTCCCCCACTTCCAGAAACTGTGCTTAGAGCCGCAGCGCAAAGTCACAGTGTAGTCCACATCTGGCCGCAAACTCTCCAGCACCACAGAAGATAAACCTGGACCACTGTAGTTACGCTAGAGACACAGACAGAGAGAGAAATATCAGCTGATCGCCTTACAAATCAGTAGCTATTTATTACATAATAGTCTTCTAACATGCAATCGGTTATATGATGATTTTGATGGGTTAAACTGATTTTTGATGAATGCAGTGAGTTACAAAACATCACTGCCAAGGGCGTGTTTGTTTTGGTGATTTCAAATATCAACATTGGCTACCAGAAATCACTTACTCTGCCTTTAAAGAACAGTTTGAAATTAGCAAAAAAAAAAACAATAGGGAAAACAATAATTGCAGTGAAAAGGTACCCATAATTATTGTTATAATTTATTTATCTCTCATATTATTTCAAACCTGTACAGTCAGCAATTCTGAAAAAGTATACCTATTTATCAATCTATCTATCCTTTTAATGCCATATCAGCAATGGCTTGGCAAACAGTAATATTTAAATAATTTGTATACAAACATTTAATAATATTAATTTACAAACAAACAAATACATTTCAATTACTTAAAATCTTTTAATCTGATAAACAAATCATACTTTGCCAGGAAATTCCTTTTAAGAAAAAAAGTAATGTAATTGGAAAAATATATTGAAAAACAGCAAGCATGAATTATGTTCAGCCCTATGAAATCAGTTTTATTTTTTTCTAAATTCCATTTTATTTTTTTTCCAAATTTTGTTTTAAATTTTCTGGATTCTGTTTTTCCATTTTAATTTTTCTGGACTCTATTTTGATGGCTAAAATAAATGTTAGCAAATCAAAAAGCATATCTAATTAATTTAAATCATGAAACGTATGCAATTTAGCAACAATTTATAAAAAATAAAATTAATAAAATGACATATTTTGGGCCCTATTAAAATACATGTTTTCTTACATTTTGTTTATTTTATTTTTATTTATTTTTTTACCAAATTCTGTCTTCTGTTTTAATTTTTCTAAATTTGTGCTTAATTTTCTAAAGCCACAAAATAGGTTTATGTAAAGAACAAACTTTAACATTTAAGTCATTATTCAAATACATGTGCATTATTGGGACAGAGGGAAAAATTTTCAGTGAATGAAAAAAAATTACAAAGCTATTGTATTCCTTTAGGCAACTTTCATGGTGCTTTTATTGAACTTCTTGAGAGTCATGCGTTTTTCTTTTTTGATTTGTCATGATCACTTAAAATCCTCAAGATCTTGGCATACAAGCCGTTTTCTGTTTTTTTTTTTACTTGAGTAAATGTCAGTAAATGATGTTAGAAGTTTCATTTTCGGGTGAACTATCCCTTTAACTCCAAGACCACACCAAAAACAAACAGTTCTTTTCAGGTTCTGGGAGCTGAAAGTTGAGCAGCGAACTTACCGTGCTGGAAAGTTCATGGGCGAAGAGCTGCAGCTGGCAGACCATCTCCAGCTTTTTATACGAAGCCACAGACCAGCTCCACTGCAGTGTGGCGCTCCACGCCTCGACTTCAACCGCTGTCACATTCACTGGAGCCAACAGATGTACTGGAAGAGAGACAAAAACCATCACAAGAGTTCATAATCATGAGAATATTAAGACACTCGCTCTGACTCTATTTATAATGTAGATATACTCATTAAAACGGAACATGGATTGAAAATGCGGTACCGCGGTCAGTGAGTTGGGCCGAGTCAGTAAGCTGGACTGTTCCAAGAGGATTTCGAGCCACCAGAGTCCAGCTCTCCTCCCAGACCTTCGAGCTACACCACCATGTCTTCCTTTCATTAGCCTCCAAACAGTCCCTGTGGATAGAAATATGCCTTATAAAATCATATTCATTATTTAATCATATTTAGACTTTCATTTATTCAGACAAGAAATTGTGTGATATTTATATTAAAACATTAATGGGCATCTTGGATTAGCAGTAAACATATACATTACACTAATATGCAGCAAATCAAGCATATTACAATGAATTCTGAAGGAGCATGTGACATGTGGAATAATGGCATGTGGAGTAAAAGTAAAAATTCAGCTTTGCATCACAGGAATAAATTACATTTCAAAATATACTCAAATAGAAAATAGTTATTTGACACTGTAATAATATTTCACAATATTACTCTTTTAGTGTATTTTTGATCAAATAAATGCAGCCTTGATGAGCAGAAGAAACTTCTTTTAAAACATATTTTAAAAAAATCTTAATTATTCCAAGTTTCTGGTCTAGCCGGTACTAGGGCTGAACGATTTTGGAAAATAATCAAATTGTGATTTTTTTTACCAATATTGCGATTGCGATGTAATATGCAATTATTTTTTTTAAAGATCTTTATGTTCTGTATTATTCAACAAAGACAAGCTATAAATCATTGTATAGTATGACCAACACAATAATATATAGATTAAACAAAAATGTTCTTTTCTGTAGGCCAGGCTTACATTGATGTCATACACGATCTGATCTTCAAGTCGAACTCCCCTCTTTACTCTCGCGTGTCACGTGACCGTGTAATCGCAGCCTCTGCGATTGAAAAATCGCGTTATTTCATATCGCGATATTATCGCAAATGCAATTAATCGTTCAGCCCTAGCCGGTACTGTATGTAAATTTATTAGAATTAATTATTATAATAATAAATAATTATTAAATATCTCATATTAACTTCTACATAATCACAATAGTTAATATCTTAATTGTTTCTATTTTATATAAAAACATACATACAAAATGATATTGATATAATCTCACCAGAAGAAATGGTATAATAATTTCATTAGAACATTAAAGGGGTCATATGATGCTTTTTTAAAGATCATTATTTTGTGTATTTGGTGTAACAGGATATGTTGACATGCTTTAATGTTCAAAAAACACATTATTTTTCAAATACTGTACATTGCACATTTGGGCATTATGCTAATATTTCCACATAGTGAGGTAGATATGTGGGGGCGTGTTAGAACGAGCCGTTTTAGGGGGGCGTGGCAGAGTCTTAACTTTGATAAAGAATATCTCTTTGGTTTTGAGACTTTAGTCTTTGCAACTTCAGGGATCTTATCTATGCACAATCAGCTTGTAACACTCCAAAAGAGAAAGGAAAACTTGAAATCGCATCATATGACCCCTTTAATGGAATTCTTGGATTAGCAGTAAAAATATACATTGCATTACACAAGTATCCTTTTCCATCTCATTTAATGTGGTTTGCTGTTTGGGGATCTTTTTATGTACCGAGGACATTCTGGTACCAAGAGCCAAATGGGATATCGTGTGTGCGGTCAGTGGTTCTTGTGTAGTGTGTTTCTTGCCTTCCATTAAGGGTGTATTTAGTGCGGCTGCGCTTCATTCTCAAGCGAGTGTCTCGTCCTTTCTTCCAAGAACATTCTGCGGATGCAAGGTCCCGCGTCTCGCAGACCAAGCCCTCATCGCCCGGCGGATCTGCAGCAATTACATACAACAAAGCCACATGCAAGTCGCTCTTTAACACTGCACAGCAATCATCTAGTGCCAGTCATTACGCTAAAAATGAACACTCAAATTATCTTGCTTTCTGAAGTTGTACGTGCATTTCACAGTGCTGGATTGAAGTTTATAGAGCTTATATATCGTAACATTTTAGCAAACCGCTTATGAAAATAAATACCTAGTAGAAAAACTACAGCCACTTTCATTCATATAGCCTTTTTCATGAAATGCAAACAGGACCAAATGTTTGGACTCAATTTGGGAAAAAAAGAAACAGAATATAAAAATGGTATATACAATTATAAAAAAATATATATATTTTTTAATTAATTATATTATTATTTTGTCACTTTTGATTAAAAACAGCAGGATAAAAGTATTAATTTAAATATATATATACAGTGCCTTGCGAAAGTATTCATTTTTTTCACCTTTTGTTATGTTGTAGCCTTATGTTAAACTGCTTTAAATTACTTTTTTTCCACATCAATCTACACTATATACACCATAATGACAAAGCAAATAACAGGTTTTTAACATCTTTGCAAATTTATTAAAGATAAAAAAACTTAAATGATTCCATTGCATAAGTATTCATACCCTTATCTGGGACAGCTGAAATTTAGCTCAGGAGCATTCATATTGCTTGTAGATGTTACT
>NW_015660499.1:485348-490129 GCF_001515625.1 Sinocyclocheilus rhinocerous | reverse complement strand
AATCGCGTTATTTCATATCGCGATATTATCGCAAATGCAATTAATCGTTCAGCCCTAGCCGGTACTGTATGTAAATTTATTAGAATTAATTATTATAATAATAAATAATTATTAAATATCTCATATTAACTTCTCCATAATCGCAATAGTTAATATCTTAATTGTTTCTATTTTATATAAAAAAAAATACACACACACATACATGTATACAAAATTATATTTATGATATTGATATAATCTTACCACAAGAAATGGTATAATAATTTAATTAGAACACTAATGGAATTCTTGGATTAGCAGTAAAAATATACATTGCATTACACAAGTATCCTTTTCCATCTCATTTAATGTGGTTTGCTGTTTGGGGATCTTTTTATGTACCGAGGACATTCTGGTACCAAGAGCCAAATGGGATATCGTGTGTGCGGTCAGTGGTTCTTGTGTAGTGTGTTTCTTGCCTTCCATTAAGGGTGTATTTAGTGCGGCTGCGCTTCATTCTCAAGCGAGTGTCTCGTCCTTTCTTCCAAGAACATTCTGCGGATGCAAGGTCCCGCGTCTCGCAGACCAAGCCCTCATCGCCCGGCGGATCTGCAGCAATTACATACAACAAAGCCACATGCAAGTCGCTCTTTAACACTGCACAGCAATCATCTAGTGCCAGTCATTACGCTAAAAATGAACACTCAAATTATCTTGCTTTCTGAAGTTGTATGTGCATTTCACAGTGCTGGATTGAAGTTTATAGAGCTTATATATCGTAACATTTTAGCAAACCGCTTATGAAAATAAATACCTAGTAGAAAAACTACAGCCACTTTCATTCATATAGCCTTTTTCATGAAATGCAAACAGGACCAAATGTTTGGACTCAATTTGGGAAAAAAAGAAACAGAATATAAAAATGGTATATACAATTATAAAAAAATATATATATTTTTTAATTAATTATATTATTATTTTGTCACTTTTGATTAAAAACAGCAGGATAAAAGTATTAATTTAAATATATATATACAGTGCCTTGCGAAAGTATTCATTTTTTTCACCTTTTGTTATGTTGTAGCCTTATGTTAAACTGCTTTAAATTACTTTTTTTCCACATCAATCTACACTATATACACCATAATGACAAAGCAAATAACAGGTTTTTAACATCTTTGCAAATTTATTAAAGATAAAAAAACTTAAAGACAAATATCACTGCAACACTCCACCGATCTGGGCTTTATGTCGGTGTGACCAGACTCGAACTTCTTCTCAGTGAAGACACACGAAAACACACTTGGAAAGGACCCTCAGAGTGTGAGAAACAAGGACCCTCAGAGTGTGAGAAACAAGATTTTCTGGTCTGATGAACCTCAATTCCAAGAATCATGTTTGAAGGAAACCAGCTCTGCTCATCACCTGCACAGTAGCAAAGTAAAGTGTGCTGGTTGCAGCCTCATGCTGTGGAGCTGTTTTTCAATTTACTTTTGTGCTGGTAGCAGCCTCATGCTGTGGGGCTGTTTTTCAGCAGCAGGGACTGAGGGACTTGTTAGAGTAGAAGAAAAGCTCAGTGCAGCAAAATATAGAGAGAGCCTTAATGAAAACCCAGTCCAAGCATTCAGAACCTCAGACTGGGCAGAAGGTTCACCTTCCAACAGGACAATGACCCTAAACACACAGCAAGAGTGGCTTATAGACAACTCTGTGAATGTCCTTGAGTGGCCCAGCCACAGCCTGGGATTGAACCCAATCAAATATTTCTGGAGAAACCTAAAAATGTGCATCTGCCCCCATCCAACCTGACAGAGCTTGAGAGGTGAAGAGGTGAGGAGAAAAATGGCAGATAATTGCCAAATGCTGATGAGCAAAGCTTGACGCATCATAACCAAAAAGACTTGAGGCTGTAAAGGTGCTTCAGCTAAGTACTGAGTTATATATGAATACTTATGCAATGTACTTATTTCAGTTTTTTTATTTCTAATAAATTTACAAAGTTGTGACAGTCCTGTTTTTCCTTTGTCATTATGGTGTATGGAGTGCAGATTGATGTGGAAAAAATTACAACAAGCAGTTTAACGTAAGGCTGCAACATAAAACGTGAAATAAATGAAGGGGTATATGGCACTGTGTATATATATATACATTTGTAATGTTACAAATGGCTTCTATTTCAAATAAACGCTGTTTGAAAATTCTTTTGAACTTTTTATTTAATCAAAGAATCCTGAAAAAATTTATTTAAGTAAATGTTTTGTAAATTTTAAGCAGCAACTGTTTCCGACATTAATAATATAGAATTTATTTTAGAACCAAATTGGCATCTTAAGAGTTATTTCTACAGGATCATGTGACAATAAAGACTGGAGTAATGATGCTGAAAATTCAGTTTTGCATCACAGGAATACATTACACTTTTTTGATCAAATAAACGCGGCCTTGGCAAACATTTTAAAAAGATTTTTAAAAAGTCTTACCAAGCCTATACTTTTGAGTGTATGTAAATTAATTATGATGTATGATATAATGATAATGTATGATATAAATTACCTGAAATATATTTATGATATATGATATAAATATATGATATAACGTATGATATCAATTTCTTTATATTATAGTATTCTATATATTAGAATTAAACTCACAGCCTACAAACACCACAGCTCCTGTGAGGGTCAACCTTTGGGAACAGCAGATCACGTTGGTGCCCGTGTTGCCCGATGCTGGCTGGTTGGTTACTGTGATGGCATACGTTCTTCTGCTCAGTCGTGTGGCGCTCATCTCCTGACGCCCGTACATCATTTCTTTGAAATCGTCCTTCTCCTTAACAATGCAGCAGAAGGTCATGTTACTGCCCACAGGAACCACTTTATCTTGGGGAAACATGAAAGACTCAGACTTCTCAGGAATATCCGACCCTAGAGACAAAAGGATGAGATTTCATAAGTTTGGCATATGGTTTAAATAACGACAGGGCTCGACAATAAGGACTGCCCGATGGCCCGCGGCAAGCGTGAAAGACGTTCGGGACAGTAGACGGATTTGTCACTTGCCCAATCGGGCCACTGCAGCGTGTATTTATTTTTTAATAATGCTGTTTAAGACAATATACGTTTAGCGCCATCCCCTGACCATTATAATGTGACAAATTCATTAAAGAATATATCATTTTTAATTCTGAGAGAACATTCCACCACGGCTGTTTTTCGTGACTTTTCCCTCTGTGAAATTAAGTGTCGGCAACAGCAAGCAACGGTGATAGCTCATTTAAAGGTAATGTCACCTCTAAATTGGACGAATTTGGACAGTCACGGTAAATGGAGTTGAAGAGTCGATTCCATCGACTCCTATGGTGGGAGTCAGGAGTCGGAGTCGACTCCGAAAAACCTGGAACCGAACACCCCTAGAAATGGCGTCGTCTTTGTCTCCGTATAATGCATTTAAATTAGTGCTGCTGTGTTTACTGCGGTAACCAAGGAAACGCTGTATCACTGTTCCATAAGCGCCTCCTGCTGTCAGAGAGTGAATCTGCGTCTCATTCAGCCCACCTGCTGTTTCTGTTTCGTGCAGATGTTTTATGTAGCATAATTTCACAAAGCTAAAGTCAGGTTATTCTGTTTTTGCTTCAGATTTTGAAATTATACAGTCTAATAAAAATCAAACATTGCACATGTATTGTTTTTTTCTCCAATTCGTGATTAAAATGCAGTAGCTGCTTCTAATTTCAAATGGTTATGAAAAATCAAGGTGCAACACAGAGTGAAGAATATGCAAATGTTATTTTATATGTGATTTTTCAATTTCTGTCACTGAACATACTACAAACATAACCTAAAGCATAATTTCATTCCTCTTTGTGCTATAGGTCTATATTTAATTGTGCTATTACTTGTAATTTGTTCATTTGTTTTTATTTACTGACTGTCACTTGTCTTTAATAATGTTTAAACTTTATGTTTATTTTTGGATAGTGATTTTTGCTGTGGTATGGAAATTGAGCTTCTTTTTTTTTTACAATTGTTATTAGCTATTATCGCCGGAAACTGTTTGTGTTAACTATTGGAGATATATTTTAAAAAGGCTACATTACCTACACACAACAGCTTAAAACTATGACTAAACAACTTGATTTGGGCTATTGGTTCACATTATTTTCCTGCCAGCCTAGATGAAAGTCGGTTCAAAGCAGAGCAAGTGATTTCTTTTTAATTAAAGATTTGGAATAACATGAACTTCTGAATTGTAAACAAATACATATTGATTTCATGGTGACTTATGAATATTCTGCATCAAATACATCTTAGATCTATCAAGAGTCTGTGGCATGTTGTCGATTACCACAGGAAGTCATTTCGACTCGTCCCTCAGTTAAAAGGGAACAGTAATGCAATTACAATAAAAAGCCAGCAGACATTATTTTCTGTGGTAATCAACATGCTGTCGACAGAGATGCATTTAACCCTGACAATTCCTTTAAGGGCTGAGATGCAATAATAAATCTTCCCAATAAGAAAAAGATTTTGCAATATGGAAAAACAAACATTGACTAACAAATTTCAAAACAAGTTAGATATGAGTGTTACTGCCATCATAACATGTATGTCTGAGCTCTTTAATCACAGTTGGTGACTCATACGAGACATGAAAACATTGAGCGGAGAAACTGGTTCCAGAGTATTTGCATTTAATCTCTTGTTATTGAACTGAAGGTGGAACCGTTTTGTAATCGGATGTTCCTGAAAGGATTCCCAGCATTCAGTGCTTTATGGCACACATCCAAATGCATATTTCAACAC
>NW_015660499.1:482271-485185 GCF_001515625.1 Sinocyclocheilus rhinocerous | reverse complement strand
TATGACCCCTTTAAGACAACTCATCAACTAGTTTTCCATATAAAAAGCATGTTTTCAAGTAACACATAGGCCTATCCTTTAAGAACAGGATTCTCAATATTAACTTTAGATCAGGTCAGGGAACCATGCGCCTGTAACGGTAAAACAGACCATCACGTGTGTGTTTGCAGACCTTGTTTGCGGTTTTGTTAGAGAGCTCACAATGGTCTTGCTGACAGATCTCTTTAATACTCCACCGGCTGGAACTGCCAGGGGGCAATGAACAGGAAAACAGATATGATTTTTTTTTTTTTATTACCGAAACAAGGACTGGAAAACAATACCGCTTCACCTAGAAAACCCAGGCTCACTGCCAGCTCATTTCCTTGCATCACCAACATAAAGTCATGATTGGAAGGAATCTGAGATATAACACATGTTTACAGTCTGAAAGGTTACCGCATTTCTCATAGATTCATCATATCGCTCTAATCATCCAAATATAACAGCCCACGCATGCCCAAACCTCGGCAGAGCGTTGGAATTCAGTGTTTGCATTGGCAGAAATGGTGGGTCTTCCGTGAAGTGTGAAACTTTAGTGTACAATGAGAATGTTGTATCAAATGTTTGGACAGTTACAATACGGTGAAACATGCAAGCTATATGTTACTCACAAGTTTTAGTTTAACTACATTCAAGCTACCATTACAAAAAGTAGTTAGTAATAATGCAAAAAAAGTTATTAGTACGTTGATGATATTTATGGAGACAATAACTATACAAAAAAAAAGCAAAAACAGTGTAGAGCTCAAGTTGATTCAAACCAGCAAATTAAATGGTCACAATAAATATATTCTTCAACTTACTACATCTGACAATTCTGTAAATTCCTAAAATTTTAATTTTTTTAGTTCAACGCTGATTGCATTTCAACACAAATAAAGCTGAAATAAAATAAAACAAATATAATATCAAAAATTGAACTAAATGAAAATTTGAAATGTTGCCTCGGCAACTAACAGAAATGAGCTTAAGACAAAGAACTAAAATAAACAGGAAATAAAAATAAAAATACAATAAAAATAAATTAAACTTAAATATTTAAAAAACTACTAAAAATAACTAAAGCACAAAACTAATACTAAAAATCAAACTAAAATTAAAATAAAAACTGAAATGACAAAAATAAAAGCTTATTCAAGTTATAACAGTATATAGGCCTAACTAATACTAAACACCGGCACTAAACAGCCTTCAACAAATAAAACTAGAAACACTAAATCAGTATTTAACTATAAATACTGGGGCCTGTACCATGATGGTGGCTGAACAAACTCGGGGTTACAGGATTAGTTTTGACTTGAGATGACAAAACCAAACCAGTCCAATCCGGCTTTGTTGGTACCATGAAGCTGATCATCAACTTTCTCGGTCAAGTCAGGCTTGATCCTGAGTTAATGGAGCACGTGCACATGAAAGTGTGACATCAGTAATGAACAACCAATCACATGCCTTGAAACTGTGATTCACTTCTCATGAGAGAGTCAGTGCGATTCACTACCAAAGATTAAAAGATTGAACAATATGAAGAATTTAAACACATTTACAAGATGAAACGATCTATCCATGAAAGAGGAAAACTTAAAGAAAACATCTTGCCATGTAAGTGCAAGTAAAAGTTGTACAGTTAGTTTATAGAGTAGATAATATTTATAGGTATAAAAACACTTGTTTGAATGTCATGTTTAAAGCTATTGATTCAAACTTATATTGCATATTATCTATATGTTTATATTCATTTAAAATAAAAGCTTAATAATTACTATTAAACTAAGCTAGCTTGTGTAATGGATTAAGGGTATAATAATTAAATCATATAAAATTATTATAAAAAATAATCCTCTCTAAAAATCAGACAATTTTATCTTTAAAAATGTTTCACAATGTAGCGTCCTTTAATTTGGAGTAAGAGACGTGAGCACGTGCACATGAAAGAGTGACATCAGTAATGAACAGCCAATCACATGCCTCGTCCTTTAATTTGGAGTAAGAGAAACTGGGGGAGTGGCTTTATTGCGTCAGAGATGCGTCACTTTGCTTGAAGCTGATTGGTCAAATTTCGGTTTGAGATCTCTAAACCAGAACATAACCTGCCCCAGAGCAGGTTAGCTGTGTGGAGTGTAAGTTACTAAGGCAATGAATGCCGCTAAAAGCCAAGCCACTTTCATGGTACCTAAAACCCAGGATTGGTGCAAACTAAACTTAAACTTACCGGGCTAGCCAGCTAAACCGGCTTCATGGTACAGGCCCCTGGTTGTGCTACCAAGAAAGCCACACATTTAAAAATAACCTGTGTGTCTGCATTAAAGCTGGTGGGAAAACTAAAAGGAGAATAATTTGCAGCTGTGAATCTGAGCTCAGAACATTTCTCTGGAATCCATGAGAAGGCTCTGACAGAATTCTTATGTGGCATCATCTTTTATATGCATTTTTATATGACCCATGAACAAGTGCCCTTTTTTCCCACCCAGCACTTTTAAACATGCTGAGAACAATGACAATCTGTCCAGAACAGAGCGCTGTAATGGCTTCCTTCCTCCCATATCGCACAGACCTACACAACTGAATGAGTCTCACTGATTCATAAGACCCTTAAACCTGAAAAGACAGGAAGAATGTCGCAATTCAAAGGTTTACCACATTTTACTTGAAACAGACCAAATTACAGACTGTAAATAAGGGTGACCAGTGTTGTTATTGTTAATTAAATATATTAAAAATGTTTTTATTAAATGAAATAAATATGAAATATAACTAAATATAAATATTAGATGAAAACTTTTTAAAATAAAAAAAAAATAAAAAACTTGTACACTTATTTTGCTTAAGTTAAAGTATTAAAATTATTCAAATGAAAAAAAAAAAAAATATTATA
>NW_015660499.1:474725-482235 GCF_001515625.1 Sinocyclocheilus rhinocerous | reverse complement strand
AAAAAAAAAATATATATATATATATATATATATATATATAAAAAGAAAAGGTTAATTCAAAATATTTATAAATACAATAATAGTATATAATACTAAAATAACCCTAAGGATAACCAAAATTCTGAGGGTCACCTTAAACACAACCAAGTATATACAATTATAATAAACAACGGTGTACTAAAAAAGACCCACTCAATTAATTGTGACACAGAGACTCAAAAAATCTTGGACACCGAGATCTCCGACATCATATTACTACAGGGACAGTCCACCAGAAAATGAAATCCTGTCATCATTTACTCATTTTCATGTCGCTCCAAAAATGTAGGACTCAGAGATGTTTGGCATAATGACCGTTTCAGTCTCTATTCACTTTCAAGAAATTCAAGTAAATGGTGACTGAGGCTGTCAGTCGATAACATTCTGCCAAACATCTCAATCTTCCTGAGTAAACGATGACAGAATATTTAGGTTTCAAGGCCAAGACCACAAGATCAAGACTCCACTTCTGCTAATTATGGACTGCGGGATCGGTTTACTAACAGTTCAAAGGACCTCATATGTACAAAATTGTTGTGTAATAACTTACTCACTGATTCATACAGTCAACATAAGCAATGGTGAAAGGTGTATCATTAGTGGAAATTGTCCTGTAATTGCTGAATCAGAAAATAACCTTCCATTGTAACATTCACAACAATGCTATCAAATCACCTCATGGGACTGGTATATAGCAAAAGTGAGTCTCACTTTACATGTACTAATAAACAAGTTCAATGGTACTGCTGTGCATCTAGAAGTACTAGGCTACTTAAATACTATGGACATGAGTACAGCAATCATTCAGTACAATGGTACACATGACAGCAAGGTGTTGCCATCTGATCTGACACCATCATTCAGTACTATGGTACACCACAGTTTTTTCTTTTTTAGAAGTGGTGGAGTGATAATTTGATGGAAATGCTTGAAAATACAATTTATATTGTTTTTATTTAAGCAATAAATGGTAATACGTGTATTGGGTAACTTGGACAGTACAAGATATCCTGGGTTAAAACATGAACTGATAAACACACACAGACACAAACGGTTTACAATAAATCATTTACCAAAACAGCACAGGAACGAAACACACACACACACACACACACAACTATGAAATAGCTATTTAAATATAAATACCTTTCCTAAAATATTCACTATATATAGAGAAATATATAGAGGCCTTGCTGAGAATAACAAACCAGCAAATTTAAACAAATCATTTTCATTTAATTCACTTCATTTGGTTAGAACAGTTAGAAAACAGCAACATTCAAATGCCTCAAACGGAATGGTCTTGTCCAGTATTACCACGAAAGCTACTCTAACTAATCTTATAAATAGCTTTACGTTATGAATTTCACTGCGAAACATCTCAGTATGTCAACTGGACTTCTAGTATAACTCGATATATTCAGAAAACAAAAACACAAACGTCACGAGTCGATACAGATAACAGGCATAATTTCTGACGTTAAAAAAAACAAGCATATTCCCAAACTGTTACCTGGATGTTTTAATATCCTTATGTCTTCGACATCACCCGGTTATATCCATTAAATGAGCGTTTGATTTAATGGCAGCACATGGCCTTCCACACGCGTCTCTAAACGGGGGGAACCGAGCCGGATTCCCAGAATCGCTCCTGAATTGGATCGAAGCGATGAACTAACCGTTTATTATGCGACAAAAACCTGCTTTCCTCCAGGCGGCGACTGTCGGCTCAAGACCGCAACCTCCGCGTTCAGATCTCAGCATGTTTTTGTCTTATTAAAGACATTTGTATGCTAGTGAATATAATCGTTTAAATCTATTAATGCCGCTGATGTAATACCTGACACGTAATTGGAAATTCGCCTGAGTAATCTTTGTAAAATTATTAAATACAACGCCGTTCCCGCTAATCACAAGCACAAGTGATTAGTTCACCTCGACCATCGCTGAGAAAAGTAACAGGTACCACGTGATAAGGTTATTCGTGTGATTCTTTAGCAGCAGAGTGCACAATAATTTATACATGAATAATGATACTGAGAAAATTTATAGCCACTGAGTTGGAAATACAGAGTGATGAGGTAAAACTGGAGAATTATTATTAAGCCCCTATATACCTGACCAATCAGAATCAACTTTTTGATCGCTAAGCCACGCCCACCTTCAGTAGTGATGCAGTTGCTCTCACTTCTTTTTCTATGGATTTGTTCAGCAAGGCTTCTGGACGGAGGGGACCGGAGATGGGACGGGCCACGGTGGGAGCGTGGGCGGCTTCGTGACGTGGGTGGAGGACCACTGAGCCAACACCAAACACCAAAATTAATGCGCATGATTTTAACCAAGGATATTAATAATCAGTAAACAAAACTATATTTGGCATGGCATTACCGCAGCGTGTACTTACGGCACACAAATATTTATTATGCCTAACCACAATAAATAAGGTGAAGTAGCAGGGAAAATAAAAGGGACAAAGTTTTTTTTTAATAACATAAAATTTAATAAAAAATTAAATAAAGTCGTAATTACGCAAAAAGTATAATTCATAATAATTAAATAATAATAATAAAAAAATAATAAATGATAATTTTATAATAAAAAAATAGACGCATAAATTAAACATTTATCATTTAATAAATATTTTAAAGATATACAATCCCTAAATAACAACGTAACAAAGTCTTGAAATAAACATTCTGAGAGTTTAGAGATTAAAGAGCTGTTTTGACTGAAGAGTGTGTTCATTGATTATGTTTTATGACTAATAAGATCATTTTATGGTGTCAAAAAATGTAAAAGATTGCTGTCAGAAAGTTTGCTTTTAGAAGCATTTCCATCCATGGCCTGTAGATGGAACTCTGTGCTAATATAAAAGATGCAGTTTTCTTATGATTATTAAATATTCTACCATGACATAGCCATTTATGGTTTATCATCATTGTACCTTTCGGTGCCTTCCACGGTGATTTCAGAAACAGCATATAATTTAAAATAACACCGAAGCAAGTACATCACTTTTACCTCATGACTCACAGGCAATAAATCTAAGTCTGGAGGCATTGCTTCCTTAACCTCAAACGGAAGGCAGCAGTAGGAGGAGAACTTTAACGGTTCATAGAGTAACAGCTACTACACTTTGACAGAACCTCGGAGCAGATGCTGAGAGAGTTTACATCCACCAAAAATGATTCTCCATTGGACACTGCTGCTTACAGTTTTCATCCTGTTCGAAAATATTAAAGGCCGGAATTCTTCTTCAGGTCAGATATAAATCAGGATACGTTTGGCCTCAACTCAAATTCATTGGTCACACTTTACAATATTATTTCTGAAATGTATACAGTATTGTAATTGCATCTCTCTTAGTGTACAGCTTCACAACACTTGAATCATTATTACCACAGAAACTGTCACTGTGCCAGACGTTATTGAACTCCAGGCTTTGGACATGTGGAGACTGGAGGTGAAGTGGATGATGAATCAGAATGAAGAACAGAGAAATCAAACCTATGAAATACAAGTTGGACGCACAACAAACATGGATATTGTCGACAGCGTGAGTAAAACACATCAGTCCTCAGCTCCTATCACATTATCACTTGATTTCTGTGCTTTGCACTAACTGTTTACAGTCTGTCCACAGATGAATGTAAGCAGAGGATCACTGGAAGCAGTTCACACACTGGTTTGGACCTCACAGCTCCCGCTGAACTGTGTCAATCACTCGGTTAGAATAAGACTCATCTCCGGTGCTTCACCATCCAGCTCTTGGAGTTCATGGAAAACCATCTATGGTAGGATATTTCAGGTTCATTCCAAAAGTAGGCTACGTGATCAAGAACGAAGATCTCCGTGAAATAGTGGGGTTCAAACGTTTAACTTTTCAAACGTTTGGAAACATTATGATTTTTAAAAGTGTCTTATGCTCACCAAGGCTGCATTTATTTGATCAAAAATACAGTAAAACAGTATATTCTAATTGAATATATTTAAAATGCAAAGCTGAATTTTCAGCATCATTACTTCAGCCTTCAGTGTCACATGTTCCTTAAGAAATCATTCTAATACACCGATTTGCTGCTTAATTATTATTAGTGCTTAATTATGAATAATGGTTCTTTCTTATTATTATCAGTGTTTTTGCTTCTTAGTATTTTGTGGAATCTTTTTTTTCAGGACTGTGATGAATAGAAAAAGAACAGCATTTATTTCAAACAGAATCATTTGTAACATTCTAAATGTTTTCTGTCACTTTTGATGAATTTGTATTCATTTCTATTAAACACACACATACCCCAAACATTTGAGCATTTGGTTTCTGCACAAATATGGAGCAGCACAACAGTTTTCATCATTGCTAATAATCAGAAATGTTTCTTGAGCAGCAAATCAGCATATTAGAATGATTTCTGAAGGATCATGTGACACTGAAGACTGGAGTAATGATGCTGAAAATGCAGCTTTGCATCACAGGAATAAATTATATTTTAAAACAAACTCAAACATAAAAAAAACAGTCGTTTTAAATTGTAATACTATTTCACAATATTACTGTTTTTACTGTATTTTTGAGCACATACATGTAGCTTTGGTGAGCAGAAGAGACTTCATTAGAAACATTTACATACAACACTTCACATAACTTCTTCTTTTCATCCATGATGTCCTGACTTTAAACACGCCTGTTGTGTGCCTCTCAACTGTCACTGATGAGTGTGCACTTCTGAGAGCATGTTGGTCAACCAGCCTCAGCAGTTAAACAACCACCAGGGCTGTCCAAACTCGGTCCTGGAGGGCCGGTGTCCTGCAGAGTTTAGCTCCAACCCTAATTAAACACACCCGAAGCAGCTAATCAAGCTCTTACTAGGCATAGAAACTTCCAGTCAGGTGTGTTGAGGCAAGTTGGAGCTAAACTCTGCAGGACACCGACCCTCCACAGCCCTGACCTAAACCACTGCAACAGCATAGAAAACATGCTTAAAAAACCTTAGCAATCACATAACAACACCCGGAAAACCATCCACATGACAGTAGCATGGTGTTGATGATTTCTGCACATTCGAACACCATTGTTTAAATGTATGGAGTGGTTGGATATTTATTCATATCAACTTATTTTCTTGTAGGGGAGATGAACTTGGCCCACAATGAAATCAAGATGTTTCCAGATGACCAGGTGCTTCGGGAGGGATCCACGGTGATGTTCTGCTGCATTTATCCCAAAGAGACACACATCACCTCTATGTTCTTCGACAACACTCCCTATAAAGTCATCAACGTAAGCCCACAGGTCAAAGCCATTCGAGTGGAAAACATCAAAGCCACAAATTCATTCGGTGTCAACTTCTACTGCGACAGGAATAGTGATGTAACAGCATATAACTTTGTCACCTGTGAGTATAAGTGTCCCATTGTCCAACACAATTCAAATGTCCCCATATAGGCAAGAATAGTATGTTTTTCATAAAACAGTTGATGAAAAAAAAAGCTATATGATTGTCATGCAGCACCTTTGGAAGTTAAAAAAGTGATATAAAATCTTTCTCAACACCACTGCATTAGATTAAAAAAAAAAAAATCAGTGTTTTTTTTTTTATTTTGAAGAAAGATTTTTCCACTGAATTAAAATATAAAGTACAAGTAACATGCAATGCAATAGTACATGCAATAGTAATACATTATAAACATTTTCTTCTAAGCATGATGGGAGATTTCTGATAAGAAATATCAATTTCTGCTAAACCTTTTTCAGTTCCTCCGGAGAAGCCATTAGATTTTAGATGCGAGACTGAAGACATGAGACACGCATACTGCTTGTGGAAAATACGCAGAGCTCCTAACCTAGAAGGCGACCAGAGAAGGAAGTACACATTACTAATCAGGTTAGTCTGATTTTGGGCCTGTCCAAATACCCACACTTGCAGTTTTTGGCACTTGACCACTTATATGACATATTTCCTGTTTTTGGCCCAAGAGTTCAAGTGGGCTTGAAGACCACAAGTGTGTGTAAAACTTTTCATTACCTGATAGGACACATTTACAGTGTTGTAAAAATGCAAGTGTTTAAATGCTTTATTTTGATTTTTAATATTTTGCATTCTAAATGTCTGTTCAGTAGTCTATATTAACAGATGACACAATTGAGTAATTGTGGTGCTTCTAATTAAGTGATTAGATTAGCATCTTTGCACCAATAAAATATGCAACACTTTACATTTTACTACCAAATTGTTTGCAATAGCCTATCGATTTATTATTAATTTTTAACTTGCACTGGAAAACATCTTGTGAGATCTCTGCAGAAAGTCTCACAATTTATTTCCAGAACATGATGCACGATGGGATACGCTTATCCTTGAATACCCCTCCGAAGCGGTATTCAAGATAGTGTGGATTAAAAAGCACTGCACTTTTAAGACTGGGACAGTCTTACACACTTACTTCCTGTTACGTGCATGCACTCTCAAGTGGCCAAGACCACAAGTGTGGGTATTTAGGCCCTATATCACCTAATTGCACATCTCTGTCTTGGTCAGGTTGTCTGATGATTTTCAGTGGAAATGAACCAATGGCATAATATTTTAAAATGTATCTGAAACACCTGCCTATGAACATACAAATGAGAAAAGAAATTCACTGCAATATGTTAATGTGAATATTAATCACTGCTCTTAAAGGGATAGTCCACCCCAAAATGAAAATTCTGTCATTATTTACTCACCCTCATATTGTTACAAACTGGCACTTTCTTCTGTAAAAGAAATTGTGAAGAACTTTGGGGTTCAAACAACACTGGACCCCATTGACTTTCATTTTAAAGTCAGAAAAAAACCCATAAATTTTTCAAAATAGCTTTATTTGGGGTTATAAGAAGGCCATAGAGGTTTGAAATGACAAGAGAGTAAATTAATGATGACAGAAAATTGAATATAATGACATTTTCTCCTTATGTTCAGTGACTCCAAGTCTGTCGGCTGTGATGTGGAAGACACAGATCCTGCATCCTGCGGTTTTGATGTCATCCAACAGCAGATCACCTACAACATCACATTACTTGTGACAAACAGTTTGGGGCAAGAGAGTGAGACCTACATATTCAATATCACAGACAGAGGTGAATATGAATCATTTTATGTGACGATTACATTTGAAGGATCAGATACCTCAGTGATGTGGAATAGTTTAAAATCTGGGACGGATCATAAACAAAAGGTTGTAAGTTGAAACCCCATATGAACTATCACCATTGTACTGCCCTAGATCAAGATGCTTTACCTCAGGGGGATGGTCCTTATAATAAGTGCACTGGAAGTTGCTTTAAAGGGGTCATATGATGCGATTTAAATTTTTCCTTTCTCTTTGGAGTGTTACAAGCTCTTGGTGCATAAAGAAGATCTGTAAAGTTGCAAAGACTAAAGTCTCAAATCCAAAGAGATATTCTTTATAAAAGTTAAGAGTCAGCCACACCTAC